>NC_071265.1:15143353-15313353 GCF_023375685.1 Ictalurus furcatus | reverse complement strand
GCCCGTGATCAGCAATGCGGATTCGTTACTAATACATCACTTCCGTTAATAAACTACAGAATTTACACTGCAAGCACGCAAATACAGAATATAATGACAATAAACTTCAATTAAACTAAAGCTTATAAGCAGCTTCACCAGTTTCCCCTGACCCTTAAACAGTGGAGCATTTTGTATATAAACATAAGTTTGTCCTCGTGCATCAGTTTGATCTCCGCAGTGTTTAAAATGTGCCCCTGCTGTACAGGACTTGGAGGTTACACACTTTCTTTCTCGCCTCCGTCTGATAGAGACTGAGGTCATGTTGGGAATAAAAGGTAATGCTGCCAGAAAGTACACTGAAGAAAGTCATTATCGGTGACTCTGGGTGTCTGCTAATGCTAGCGTGCATATGACGTCATGCGCCGTCGCCTAGAAGTGACTTATACTTCCGGTTAGTAAAAAAAAAAAAACATTAGTGTTATATTTGAGATGATATTACCTTTCTAAAATTCATACACTAGACGGTAGAGTACGCAGTGCATAGTGTAAGTGTACAGTACTTCATTTGGGACAAAACTTTAGTATTTACTCTCCGAAGCGTGTTTTCAGAACAGAAATAATGTAATGAGTAAATCTCCCCCGTGCCGCCGCAGACCAACTAATCCATAATGAGATTCGTGACAACGATTTTCATAATCGATTATTATCCGTTTTATCGATTAGTTGTTGCAGTTCTAGTTTAATCACATATATTAAAAAAAAAAAACGCCTGTCTTGGAGTTAAGAGTCAGAATTGGTGTGTCACTGAAATGTTAAGGACCATCACTAAAGTGCAGCAAAATGAAAAGTGGGAAAAGTTACCAGCGTGAAAAATTACCCGCCTATTTTCAGTAGGGGCCACACAATGACAGTTTGCCGATTAGCTGAATTTTTCATCTAGAAAGGATTAAACCACGTCATTACAATAAATGCAAAACTAGTTGTACATAAAATAAATAAATAAACAAACAAATAAAACACATCTATAACACTCATTATTTGGGTATATTTGTAACCTCAAATTTGTAATGAACACATAATGGATGCTGAATAATTATAATTACTAATACTTGACATTGACCGAAAAAAACAGAAAAGTGTAATCAGATACAATTAAGTTAAGAGAGTGAATGAGTAGTTGCTATTATATCATAGATTGTCTGCTAATCCCACTCCATCAGGATATTTTCTGCAAGGTTAACAATGTTGCTCTAAAACATGTTGCACAATATTGTGCGCCTTCTCTAAAATATATGACAAATCTTAATGTAGACACTTGTATGCTTTCTTGATCTCTTTTGTGTTGCGCTTACGTCGTCCAAATTGCTGTGATCACAACTCTGGTCTTTTATTAAGCTTGACATGCTAATCTCTCTTCTCATTTTTATCTCTACCACACACACTTTTGTATTCCTGCCTTGTGATGATGGTTATTAATTATAACTTTAAGCTTTTCCATTGCACACTGTCTCTCTTTGTTTATTTTCTGTGATTGTGGGATTCAGTGCATACTGTGCTTTACATACTGTCCATAAGGGTTGTTTTTTTTTTTTCTAGTTGGAGCAGTTGTAGATTCATGTCATTATGTAGGTACTGTTTACGGCCCCAACAACAACTCAAGCCCAGGTCCCCAACCGCCCTAAATAATCCCCTGGGCACAGCCTTGATCTTGAGCAACATTCCACCAAATCAGCGACTCTACAGCTGGGTATTCCACAACACAAGTAAACAAAGGTTACACTTACGTTGTGCTCTCCTTCTGTAGTGCGCACATCATAGATGTAGGCCAGGATGATGTCCACTAGACTAAGCCAGACATGATATCTGGTTGCCTTATCCAGCACATAGGAACGATTTGTGAACTTTCTCATTTGTTCTTTTTCTTCATCAGTGAAAGTCACAGCTACAGAGAGAAAGACAGAAAGATTCAGGCCAATTCAGATGCAAGTTAATACGAATAACGCCACGGTAAGAGTATCTCAGAAATTTACAGGGCATTTTGGGACATTTAGCTAGAAAGGTTGAGCCTGCCTACACTGCTGCTTGCAAATGAAGACAATCATAAATCATGGACTATTTTTATGTCTCTTTAAAAGGTAAATGTAATGGTAATGTCACATCTTCCTGTTTATTCGTCTCTTTTTAACCCTCGTGCAGCCCTCGGGTCAAAGTGACCCATTTATTATTTTTAATCAAAGAAAAAATACTAACTGTACCATTTATTAGGAACACCAGTAAACCTGCACATTCTTGCAGCTGTCTAATCAGCCAATCATGTGGACACAGGCTCACCCAAACTGGACAGAAAAAAAAAAATCACCTGGTCTTTTTCCAGTCTGCAACTGGCCATTTTCGGTGGGCCTGTGCCCACATGATAGCCTCATATTCTTGTTCTTTGCTGATAGGAGTAGAACCTTCTGCTGAGTTTTTTTGCTCATCGTGGTTGTAAAGAATGATTATTTGACCATAGACTTCCTTTCAGCTTAAATCAGTCTGGTCATTCTCTCATGACCTCTCTTATCAACAAGGCATTTCCACCCACAGAACTGTCCCTCTCTCAATGGTTTCTGTTTTTTGCACCATTCTGAACGAACTCTAGAGACAGTTGTGTGTGAAAATTGCTAGTTACAGAGGTAACTGTGGTTCTGTGAATTCCGGATGAACGCCAGAGGCAGTGCTTAAACACTAATGGATTATCGCAGCACCAGCTACACAGGTCGAGAGAATATACCAACAAAGTCACGTAGTGAAGGCTGAGCTTCGAGGATAATAACCACATTAACCACATCAACCACATTCAGCCTCATGTGCATTTCTCGCGCATTCCGAGTGACAAAAAACCACAGTTACCTCTGTAACTAGTGTTCGTTTCCTTCTTCCTGACCACCAGAGGCAGTGCTTACGCACTAATGGATGACGCCTGCCAACATGGTCATGAGGAATTGCACTCACCAAAATAACTGTCAAGGTTTCCCCTTAAGAACTGCTGAACTCACAGTATGCATGGCAGTCACATTGACCTTGTAGAAGCACACAAAAGTAAATGGACAAGCCCAGGTAGCAGCCGCACAGCTCTCTGCCATAGAGACTCCCCTAAAGGCAGCCCAAGACATAGATACGGCCCTAGTAGAGCGTTTCACAGCAGGTTCACAATCAGCTAGAACAGGGTTGGACCCAGAGGCCAAACCCAGAGCTGCAGACGGGCTGGGTCTTGGTGCCAGACCCTGCCCTCCATCTGTGACAACAGATCCTTACGGAATGGAAGCTGCCACCGTCTGCCCACCAACAGTCTCAGAAGCATGGGAAACCAAGGTCTGGCTGGCCATCGGGGTGCTACGAGGAGCACCCTCTGGTTGCACTGGGAGAGCCTATGTAGAGTCTCTCACAACAGTAGGACAGGAGGAAATGCATAAAGTAGGCAGTCCGGTGATTTGTGAGCCAGTGCGTCCAGTCCCAGTGGGCTGGACATCTGTCCTCGCAAACCACACCCGACAGTGAGTGGTCACTTGTGATGCAAAAAGATCCACCTCTGCTTCGCCAAACTGACACCATATGCTCTGCGCCACTTCCAGATGAAGCCTCCATTATCCTGAATACAGAAGGTCCCTTGAGAGAGCATGCCGATATCTGGTGGGGTTCAAGTTCAAGCTGTTGTTCCACCGCTGGAGAGGCCTGAGGTAGAGCAGGCCCAGCAGAATCACAGATGTGGCAGCAGTCAGCATTCCCATAAGCTGCAGGAACACAACGTATGGCAACATCGCTCCCAGTCGGAAATGAACAAGGAGCTGTAGAATCTTGTCTGCCCGAGTGTCTGCAGGAACCGAGAGACCAAGGGATCAACCGTTGCTGACTCTAATGTACTGGAAGTGCGAGGAGCAATTGACAGACTGTATTCTCTGCAAGGTTATGTAGTCAGCAGACTCGTATGCTTTCCTCAGGAGCAAGTCTGTGCGACCACATTGGGCATTGGGGCATCACACATTGCCCCGTAATGCCTTCTCAGGCGACACCACTAGAGCTGCAACAGACTGCTCAATTTCTGGAACTCAGCCCACTCCAATAGAATCTGCATCAGCCAAAGATGCCAGTGTGCGAACAGTCTTTGATCGCCGTTTAAGTGCATTAGGCCCCAGGATAGTGCTTGAGAGCTCAGCCACGAAATCTTTGCATGGTGGCATAGCAAAGGAAGCTCCACCTGAGAGCTATCTAAAAAAAGATGTTGGACTGAGCTAGTTGGGCAGGCAGCTCGTCCAGCCCTAAACGAGCAACCGTCACCTGGAGTACTGGCGGTCAGGAGGAATGAAACAGAACCCAGGAGATCAGCAGTTATAATCCAGTACATGTACAACAACAACAACAACAACAAAAAAACACACCTTACAAGGCCCCTACAAATTTACATCATTTATAAGGTCCTCGGTTCAATCTGACTCAAGGGTAATAAATGGTTGAATAGAGTACTTTGTAAATATGTAAATATGAGATTAAAACAGTAGTCATGAAATCCTTGTTTCACTCAAGTTTTACAAGAAAAACATGTTTCATGCTACAAATGTGTGAAATATGTGAATTCATTGCTAATATCACACAACAATGGATGACTCTTTCGTTTTTAATAACGATCTAGCAGAGATAAAGTTCAAGTATTTAACAGATTTGTCATCAGAATTGTTTGTAAGGGAGTTAGAGACCATATATACACAGAAATTATGTAATGTTTTTTCATGTCTGTGTTGTTGTCCCAGGTCAACTTGAACTGACGAAGACCCCCAATGGGAACAAAAAGTGAGGAATTATATTTAGCTACTGTACGCAAGTAGCATTTTTGTAAGATTTGTACTTTAATCATGTAATTTCACAAGAGAAAAAACATACTTTTAAAACTGATTTTCCAGTACTTCTTAAAATGTAAAATACAATTTTTTCCCTACTATTTGCTACACCAGGCTGTTTTTAGTTTGCATTTTTTTTTTGCAAGACATCTAATCAAATTCACATCAATGTCAAATGCAACTGCAACCAACTGTGCTAATTGGTTTTTGAGCAAAGGCCAGCACATACCACCTGAGACGTATTTCTTTTTAATTACAACTACTGCAAACAATGGACAAGCTGGAGTCAAGCTCAAGTCGGGTGGATTAGCCCTTAAATAAGGGTTGGGGGTTCGATTCCCACCGTGGCCCTGTGTGTGCGGAGTTTGCATGTTCTCCCCGTGCTGCGGGGGTTTCCTCCAGGTACTCCGGTTTCCTCCCCCAGTCCAAAGACATGCATGGTAGGCTGATTGGCGTGTCCAAAGTGTCCGTAGTGTATGAATGGGTGTGTGAATGTGTATGTGATTGTGCCCTGCGATGGATTGGCACCCTGTCCAGGGTGTACCCTGACTTGTGCCCCATGCTCCCTGGGATAGGCTCCAGGTTTCCCTGTGACCCTGAAGAAAGGATATAGAAGTATAGAGGTATAGAAGATGGATGGATGGATGGATAAATAAATAAATAGGGTAGATTTGGTAGCTAGTTTTATTGTTAATGCCAACTTAGCATTCAAACATTAACTGATCAGCTAGTCAAATTATAGGTTTAGTAGAATACGAAACAAACATATAAATAATAAATAAATAAAAGTCTGGTCTGTTAATCTTTTATTAGCTAAAAACTGTTACTTTGTCTCATGAATACTTGAATGTGTTTACAGTAAACGTAGCTACTTTCACTCAAGTAGACTTTTGGCTCCATACGTCTACTGTTAACTGAGATTTTGACGCAAGTTTCTTTTTCACAGTACTTCTTCCCTGCAGTGGACAGCCCACTCTCATTTACAATCAATACAGTAAATCAATATCAACATGCATGCTGATTGTACACGCGTCATGTTGCTTGTTATCTCTCATGTTATTTTATTAACTACTCCTCACGATAGATGAACATGAATGAAACTGCAGGGTACACGCACTTTGTGACGGTTTATGACTCCTCCTAACAGAGGACTGTTGAAAAAGAAAAAAGTACATGCTGTGAAAATGTTTATGTAAAAATCAGTTGCTGTAATGAAGAATATAACCAGTGAGAGAAAGCTGCACAGCACTCTTCTGTGTAAGAAGCAACCATTAAGCTAGTTACATAAATGAAACACCAAATCATATCGGAAATCGAGCATGCCTGTATCAATATTTATTTTTATTATTACAGATAGCCTGCGGCCTGTAACCCCTATGTTTTTTCCATCTGTGCCCCTGTAAAACAAGAGTTTGGTCACCGTGGTGACGGGCAGAATTTCATCCCTGCAGCACCTCTTTCTCAAACTCACTTCAACGCATATATTGTGCGAGGAAAGATAGATGTTCCGGTGCAAGAGCAAAAACAACACACACATACAAAAGAAAAGTTGGACTCCATGATGCAAGTTTATTGCTCAGAGATGGATCACTGCAAATGTTTAATGTGTGCAGCTGAAGTAAGTGCACGGAGAGGGGATTCATGAGTTTGACTGATGCCTTGATAACCCTCCAGGGGTAGGGGGAGCAGGGGAGAGAGAAAGCAGTTTAAAAGTGGCTGAAAGTGATCTCTCTGGCAGCAGTATAGGAGACCTTGGTATACACAGACAACTGATCTGGAATCTGGAGGCTATAACATACACACCCACACACCCACACACACACACACACACACACACACTTCAAATGAGGCTGCTGGCTGCAGCTGGGTCATGGCTTGGCCAGGAGCTGCTGGATTCCTGCAACATGATGACAGGAGCTCTCAGTCTTTCTCTCTCACTTTCTCTCACTCACTCGCTCTCTCTCTCTCTCTCACACGCTCAATCTGAGGCTCAGCCATTGTATAAAAAGAAATGATAAATGTTTTACTAGGTTTCCTGAGCCTAAGAGACAGGCTGGTGTAAATATACAACTGAAACTCCAGACAGTTGCTAAAGAGAGCGAATAAATCACTGTAATCCCTTTTTTAATTACTGCATATTGAGAATATCCTTTAAGAAAACAATACGACAGCAAGACCGTGAGGTTTGACCAACGTAAACCAATCATCTATTTTCAACACTGTTAGCCTGCGAGTGATTTTGCCAACTGGAGTCAGACCACTTAAGTTAAGACTGTCTGTCAGTCATGCAATTAGACAGCATTGATTCTAGTTTAACTCGTACAGCCAACTAAGGAGAACCTGGTCTATAGAGCATCCTGAAGTAAATCCTGTGCCATATTGATCTTTTAAAACTGCATTAACCAAGGATACAGCATTAAAGTGTGTTCATCTAAATGTATTAACAGCTAGTGGTGGTGATGTGGTAAAAAAAAAAAAAAAAAAAAAAAACATTTTATGCACAATGTTTAGAATTCCAGCAAAACAATGCCGCGGTGTTTAAAATGTAACACAAACTATGATAAAATCATAAATTCATTAGCTACACCACCTGGCAGATAAATGCTCCGATGTGCTTGACCAGTCTCATGTATAATAATAATAATAATAATAATAATAATAATAATAATAATATGTTTAATTTATATAGAGCTCAAAGATGCTGTACAATAGCAATACAATGAAACAAACAATGAACAATCATGGACAAACATACAACGTGAAAAACTGAGCAATCAAACACAAAGTGGAAAACATAGTACAGATAGTACAGTCACTGAGAAAGATGCATAGCAACAGATATCAGTCAGAGGGAGTGAATTCCAAATTTTGGGTGCTACTACGCTGAAAGACCTGGAGAGACGAGATCTAGGGACAGACAGGAGTCCGAGCCCAGAGGTTTAGAGAGAGAGACAGAGAGACAGAGAGAGAGAGAGAGAGAGAGAGAGAGAGAGAGAGAGAGAGAGTGGATTGGATTGTAGAAGAGAAGCAGTTCACTAAGATAGCGGGGTGCCAAACTGTGAAGTGATTTGTATGTATGTAATGCAAGAACGCATGAGTTGAGTGCATTAATACATACATAAATTAATATAAATTCTGGTGTATGGGAATGACATATCATTTTCAAATAAAGTGTTCAATGCTTGTGTTGTCTTTTATTGCAATCTTGTTTCAGACCTGCAGCTATTCAAGCTAAGTGGTGCGACAGAAAAGCGGTCACCCTATCATTTGGAGATGATAGCTGTCGGTGGAGCCGGGAGTCCAAGAGTGCAAGACTGACCATGCTCTCAGGGAGGGAGGGATGGCATACTCACAACGTGTCAAGCATGCGAACATGGGAGGATAGCACTTTCCTCTGAGTGTTTTACACCATGCATGACGTTGCAGCAGCTCAAAAAGATGCGGTCAGCAGGCTTCATCTGAGGCACGTGATAGCCTTCACCCTCCCTGGTTTAGTATCCATTGTATGGATAATGGAAACCTAACTGGAGGTTGGGAACTGGCCATGGAAGTAGTGAGAAAATGGGAGAAGACAAAGAAAAGATATTCACGCTATTCTAGCTAACTGTGTGTGCTAGCAGGAAAGATATATGACAGCTTTGCGCTGGATTTTATTTTGTTCGGGTTCATCAGTATTTCCACATGAAAAGTGAGGTTTTCCTTTTTCCGGTTGTTGAGCAAGAGAAGAAAGAAACAAGTAGAAAACACGGTCAACAGTGTTAATGGGATGCCTCCTCCAGTACAAGTTTGTCACGTTTCAAGGTCGCTTCGGAAGCAATCGCAGATATACAACGTTTTATTAAACAAACAAACAAACAACAAAACAAAGACACTAAGACAACTTGACAAAATACTGTGGCACAAAACAAAACACGGTAACATGGAACACAGTGGTCTAAGACAAACGTAAGACAAAGAAACAGTGCAAACAATGGCTATATATATAAAATATATATAAATATAAATATATATAAATATAAGTGTGCTCATTAACAGAAACGTGATTCAGGTGCAGGTGGTCATGTGACAAGTCCAGAGTTACCTCCTTGATATATGACAAAGGTCTCCTTCTTATTACCAGTTTCTATGACAGAAATACCCATAAGATATTCTTAAAACAGGAAGGAAGCTACTGAAAAACAACTATTTCAGACATTTGACTTTGCTGTGACCTTGGTCCTGTTAGGATAAATTCCTAAATTAATTACTAAAACAAATTACAAACCGACTGCGTTCATCTGCTGGTTACAATGATAATACCATATAAACCCTACAAACATTCAATTGCTCGTTCTTGAGATACCACACTAACAATAATCTAGGATGAACAGACAGACAACCCAATAACACCACTGGAGGAAGCACAGAAATGGTGGTGAGAGTTAGTCTGGTCCTCCTGAGCTGTTTTCTTTAGTGTCTTGAGGGGAGAAAATCATTTTAACCAGAAAATGTCTTGGAATTAATTCTCCAGTACAAAAAAATGCATGTTTAATGTCCAATCAGATACTTGTTATTCTACATGTCCACTTGAAAGTTCACATTCATTCTCCATTCATGTCACTGGATAGCAGATACTTGTTATGCTGAGGTAAAAGTTCAGTGAAGCTAATCTTCATGCAAATGAGTGTGACTGGCACATTGTGTTTAGCCAGTCAGATAAGGACTCCACAAAGAGGGGAAGACTTTAATTCTGAATAACCAAATCCACAGAAACGCCAATTTGGAGTAGAGAGAAGCGGTGTAGTGACAAAATTTGCAAGTGGAAACATGCAACTGCTGTAAACAATGGAGTCAGTCAATGCACTGACAATACCTTCATCATCCCAACAAAGTCCCTCATTATGTAATTTATCATGACATTGATATCTTCATATCGCCCCAGCAACCATCATGCCAGCAGTTTCAGTAAATAAACAAAGCTACTGATTATGTCCAGACCCTGTGATGCTTTCAACATTACCAAGGCAACAGTCTGGCTGTCACTGGGAATTCAGTGATAATGCACACACATGGAAGTGGTGGCTCTGTGCGGTTCTGACCAAGTGATCAAAAAGGTTCCCTGAATCACACCGTTAACCATCACCTGCTCAGCTCAACCGTACTGTAACAGCAGGAGATATTTTTCATTCCCAAACACTAAGTTTTGCATTTGTGCATTTGCATTTTAAAACCAAAAATAATGGATTTGTTATTTATAGCTGAATGAAGAATAACATGCAACAGGGTAAAACTATTTTGTAACTAAAAATGGATAAAAACCAAACTAATAATGGGCATCATGGTGGTACAGTAGGTAGCAATGCCACCTCACAGCTTAAGGGTTCCATCCTGAGTTCATGTTCCTGTCTGTGTGGAGTTCCTGTGCATTTTCCACTTAAGAGTTCTCTGGCTTCCTCCCACCTCCCAAAAACATGCTGGTAGGTGGATTGGTACTTCAAAACTTCAGTCACCTCTGAAAATATTGGAACAACAAGGCCAATTCTATAATTTTTTTCTATACATGGAAGACATTTGGGTTTGAGATCAAAATGAATATGAGACGATTTCAGCCCAAATTTCAGCTTTCCTCATATTAACACATACATCTAAAGGTGTTAAAAACTTAGAGCATGGCACCTTTTGTTCGAACCCACCCATTTTTTCAAATATTGGAACATGTGACTGTTTCTTGCTGCTCAATTGTGCCCTGTTAAATTGATTGTTTAAAGAATTAATAGCTCTGAATGTCAACTCTTGATTTGAGCCATATGCTACATTTGTTGTTAAAAAGGATAAACCAACATGAAAACCAGAGATCTGTCTATAGGAGAAAAGCAAGCCATTTTGAAGCTAAGAAAAGAGGGAAAATCTATCAGAGCCATTGCACAAGCATTGGGCATAACCAATACAGCAAATTGGAATGTCCTGCAAAAGATTGAAACCACTGGTGTACTGAGCAACCAGACTTGGAACAGGTTGGCCAAGAAAAACAACAGCAATTGAAGACAGACACATTGTGAGAGCTGTGAAGGAAAACGCAAAAACAATAGTCAAGCATGGTGGAGGTAGTGTCATGACTTGGGCTAGCATGGCTGCTTCAGGAACAGGCTGACTAATCTTTATTGATGATGTAACTCATTATGGTTGCAGCAAAATAAATTCAGAAGTCTAAAGAAACATTCTGTCTTCCAATTTACAGATAAATGCATCCAATCTAACATGAGAAGAACTTCACGATGCAGCACGACAATAGCCACATTTCCATCCGAGGTTTTTTTTTTGCGATAAAAGGTTCAGCGCATCGAAATGTTTACCGATATAGCTGATTGAAATGCAAATTATCGTATTATAAGTGTCAACATTTTTATTTAGCCTTAGTGAAGAAACTCTATGTTGAAATGTTGTGAAAAAATAGTTTAGAAACAGTTTTTGTTGAGAAGAATAGCATTCATGCAAAAAAAAAAAGTGTCCGAGAACATGACAGAATTTATTAATCAGTCGGGGGAAGAAGAGGGATGTGTGCGCCATCCAGCGCACCGTAAAACTGTGACACAAGATGCGGCAAAGGAATTACGGTATACAATTTCATTGGCCTCCGTTACATTCAGCAGCCTTTTCTTTAATAGCTGTGCACACAGCATATACATATTCATGGACAGTCCTTTTACTAACCCCGAATGTTTCCCCCACTACACTGTACTTGGCGCAGGTTTCCAGCTTGAGCAGGGTGAGAGCAATCTGCATTCAGGTCTGAACCGGTGGTCGGTGGAAACCCATGATGTGCGCAGCTCTCCAACACTACCTCCACCATGGGCAGGGCTGGAATGGGACGCATTTTCAGCTTGGGTGTTTAATGCCCAAGACCTACCCATTTTGTTTTCATGGTGGAACTTTGATAAATGAAGCGATTTCTTACTATCCCGCTATATTTATTACTGACATGTTTCAACAAGAATATAAAGATAAAGAACAAATGACATACTGAGTACTGTTTTCTGCTACAAAAAGTCCAACCGTAATGTCATGAAGAAAAAAAAATGTTTGTTTGCATTCAAACAAATATGTAGTATTTCAGTAAGAAATATACTTTTTTGGCAGCTACCTCGTGTCACGGCATGTGACGACATAGTAATGACCTGAGTACGTGCACTTGTGTGTAAGTGTGTGTGTGTGAGAGAGAGAGAGAGAGAGAAAGAGAGAGAGAGGGCACATGCGCTTAGCCAAGTGACGTGAGAAAACGGCACATTTTAATGCATAAGTAATTGACGCGTTGCTTTAAATAGAAATGTAGTGTAATTCGTTACTTTAGTTCTCAGTCACTCAATAATGTAACATGCTTATTTTATGAGCCCAGTTTATGAGTGGCCCAATGGGAATTCTCCCGATTCTCCTGATGAACCACCCTGGCTATGCCCATGGGCTTCGTAGCATATTTGGAGCTCTATCAGACAAGCAGCTTCTCCATTCTGACCTCGTCCTCTGATATTTGATACAACTGCAATTATTTGTGAAATTAAAATCAAAGTAAGCTGGACAATTTCATTTAATTATCTCAAAGCTCTCTCCATTTTACAAAGATTTGAGGACACAAGGTACACAATTTGTGATATACACAAAATTGTGTATGGAAACAGCCCAAGGGCAGATTTCTTTTGCGATACACCAAAATGTATGCAGCATTTTTTTTTTTTTAAAGGATGACATCATCACACACACCATTTTATCAGTAAAAGGCCGATTGGATGGAAACAGGCAGGAGACAGCAAATATCACAAACCTTTATTTGTCTATAACAGAAAAGCACAAAAAGTGGATGGAAACTTGGCTATTGACCCAAAACACACTATGAACTCAACAAATGTCTTCATCAGGGGAAAAAGTTCTGTTCCTATACTTTTGCTCACTTAAAAATGGGATGGTCTGCCACCAAAGGTGCCATGTTCTAAGTAAATATCAGGAAATGAAAGCTGAAATTCTGATCCATCATCTCATATCATCACATCTTTTGATCTCAAACCCAAATGTCTTCAATGTATAGCAAAAACAATAGAAATGGCCAATAATTTTGGAGGGGACTATAACTCTAGGTGTGAATGCAGGTGTGCACTTGGATGGACTGGTGTCCCATCCAGGTCGTATTCCCACCTCACACCCAGTGTTCCAGGACTAGGCTACAGATACAGTGCCGACCTGATGAGAATGAAGTGGTAACTGGAGATGTCTGTCAGAAAGCAACACCGCAACACCGGACTGTGTGCTGAATGCTTGTGTTGTCTTTTATTGAGTCAGACAGTCCACGTGTAAATGAAGTCAAGTTTGTGCCGTGGATTGCGGAGCCTATGCAACATCATTACATATTGCAATACTTCATCCATCTATTAGGAAAAACCTTTCTAAATCAATTCATTGCTGCACATCAAAAGTGCACTAACGGAAGCGGATTTTCATCAGACTCCAAAGGCGGTTCAGTCTGTAATTCCGAAATGTAGTCCAAAACAACAACCGGGCCAACAATCATAAAAAAAACTTAAACGCATCAGAGTTAATTAGCTTTAATTTTATGACTTAACAAGGATGATGTAGTCGGGGGAATCTCTGAAAAGCAAAGAGTGTTGATGGAGTGTGGAGGCAGGAGAAGTATTCTGGCAGTGGCATTTACGATGTCTGAATCACAGCCAGCCTGCTTGGAACTGTCAATCCAAGCAATTAAAGAGCAATAAAAGGTGGCTTTACATGAGGACAAGCTTAATGCAGTGTGTGTGTGTGTGTGTGTGTGTGTGTGTGTGTGTGTGTGTATAAGAGTTCATCAGCTACAGATCAGTACTGGTACATTTCTGTAGTAAATAGACATTAGAGATGTTTCTTCCACCTGGCAGATCTGTGATGCAAAATATGTAAGCAAATATTCACACGTTTAGGAATACCATGAGGCTGGTATCTGTTGCAGATTAAAGTGTTCCTGTTTGCAGTATGTCTTGTGGGGGAAGCAAAATGAATTTTAATGCAAACCCGATTCGACACTAAAGAGCCCATCAGCTGAATGTGCAGAGCGTGTTAGAACATAGGAGAGCAAAACAATGGCAAAAACATAAAAAATTCAACACTGACATTAAACATGACAGGTGACATTTGAGAGATACTCTCAAGTTCCCTCTTAGAAAAATGCTTTTTCAATTTGGAATGCTAGATGTTGTAGTGCTCTATGAAGAACGTTTAAGGGTTTTCCTGAGAGGAATGCTTCAGGGTTCTGGGCTTTGATTTACAGTTTTGGGTTTTAGGGTTTTGAGATTAGGGTTTGAGTTTAGGGAGTTGTGTTTAGTGTTTTTATTTTAGGGTTTAAGGTTGAGTTTAGGGTTGAGTTTAGGGTTTTGAGTTTAGGGTTTGAGTTTAGGGTTTTGAGTTTAGGGGGTTGTGTTTAGTGTTTTTATTTTAGAATTTAAGGTTGAGTTTAGGGTTTTGAGTTTAGGGTTTTGAGTTTAGGGTTTTGAGTTTAGGGGGTTGTGTTTAGTGTTTTTATTTTAGAATTTAAGGTTGAGTTTAGGGTTTTGAGTTTAGGGTTTTGAGTTTAGGGTTTTGAGTTTAGGGTTTAGGGTTTAGGGGGTTTGTGTTTAGTGTTTTTATTTTAGGGTTTAAGGTTGAGTTTAGGGTTCTGAGTTTAGGTTTTGAGTTTAGGGTTTTGAGTTTAGGGTTTAGGGTTTTGAGTTTAGGGGGTTTGTGTTTAGTGTTTTTATTTTAGGGTTTAAGGTTGAGTTTAGGGTTCTGAGTTTAGGTTTTGAGTTTAGGGTTCTGAGTTTAGGGTTTAGGGTTTTGAGTTTAGGGGGTTTGTGTTTAGTGTTTTTATTTTAGGGTTTAAGGTTGAGTTTAGGGTTTGAGTTTAGGGTTTTGAGTTTAGGGTTTTGAGTTTAGGGGGTTGTGTTTAGTGTTTTTATTTTAGGGTTTAAGGTTGAGTTTAGGGTTTTGAGTTTAGGGTTTTGAGTTTAGGGTTTTGAGTTTAGGGGGTTGTGTTTAGTGTTTTTATTTTAGGGTTTAAGGTCGAGTTTAAGGTTTGAGTTTAGGGTTTTGAGTTTAGGGTTTGAGTTTAGGGGGTTGTGTTTAGTGTTTTTATTTTAGGGTTTAAGGTTGAGTTTAGGGTTTGAGTTTAGGGTTTTGAGTTTAGGGGTTGTGTTTAGTGTTTATATTTTAGGGTTTAAGGTTGAGTTTAGGGTTTGAGTTTAGGGTTTTGAGTTTAGGGTTTTGAGTTTAGGGTTTAAGGTTGAGTTTAGGGTTTGAGTTTAGGGTTTTGAGTTTAGCGGGTTGTGTTTAGTGTTTTTATTTTAGGGTTTAAGGTTGAGTTTAGGGTTTTGAGTTTAGGGTTTAAGGTTGAGTTTAGGGTTTTGTGTTTAGGGTTCTGAGTTTAGGGTATAAGGACCCCCCCCCCCCCCCCCCCCAAAAAAAAATGTATGGCTATAAAGCAAAAATCCTGACCAGTGTCGACACACTAGAAGAGGCACATACACACATTATAGATTATAATATAATTTTTGGAAAAGGATATTCAATTTTTTTTTATACAAAAGAAACAGGTAGTGGATATAAATACATAAGCAGTTAAAAAAAAACAAAAAAACATTAAGCCATAACAAAAATCTCCCCACACTGACCTAACCAATTCTGGTTTGGGGACATGTATGAAGATCAATAGCATCATCGATTCTACTCGGTACCAGGATATAATCCCCATAAAACCTTCTTTCACTGCCAATCTCAAGCTCTGGATTTAAACCCTACTGAAACCCTGTGGTCTGGTGTCTGTGTCTGAATGTCAAAAGACAACATTGTGCATAACTTTTGTTATATTTTTAGATTTTTTTGTAATGAATTTCAGAAAGGAACCACTGTATTTCAGCATTACTGTATTTAAACACTGAGGTTTCTTTATTTGGTTATGTTTAATTCTTGCATAATTGAAACTTTCTTCATATTTTACTTGTGGCTAAGTGTAGCAATGGTATGTCGCTCATTACAGCTTTAAAACATCCGCATCGGAGTTCTGACATGTGGCGCGGTAAAAGAACGTTAAAATCCACTTTTTTTGTGAGCCACATTGTATAAGAGGCTCTATACTGTATGGCTACATTACTTAATCTGAGATGAGCAATGTTGCTAATAAAATGTCAAAGCCTATAATGCTTTGCGCATAAATAACAAATTAGTCCAAAGCATTAGGCTGATTGACGGAAAATCAGATCAAATAGGTATACATTTTGCACGGGCATGTACGTAAATACATTCTGACATATTATTGCATGAAAAAGACTTTTGTGTGTGTGCAAAAAATGCTGAATTGAGAGCTTTTCTTTATTTAAAAAAAAGCCACTAGTGTGTTTTAGAAGTGTTACACGCATGAAGGCTCATCATTTAATGAGTGTGCTGGTTAAACGAGGTCTGGTGCAACTCTCTAAAAAAACAGACAGGAAAATACACAATAACGCAGACAAGCCATCGGCTGAAAGGCTTCCTTGTCATAAATGGACTATGGAATCTGAGAATCTGATGCTGAGAGATACACATGTGTGTGCACGCGGATGATAACTCCATGAGATAGACAGGTGAAGAATGTGTGTGTGTTAAGTAGCTGTTCTTTACAGGGCATGTCTCGCAGTGAACGCATCAAAGCTCCATGCTGCTGATTGATGTCTGCTTACAGAAGACTGACAGCTGCTCCGGTGGCACAGTCATGCTCTTGCAGATCTGACACACGCCACCCCTCCCATCGTTATCTCGCTCTCTCTCTCTCTCTTGCCGTCTCTCAATAGCACTATCTATTCCATCTTAATCCTCTCCCCTCCTGGGCTTCCTCTGAGCCACCATACGCTGGTGGCTGAGAGTCATTTGTTCGTCAGAGCCGTAGGGCTTTTGTAAAATTAACAGGCTGCTCAAGGCAGACAAAGTGTGCGAGTGTGTGATTGAATTGTCGTTACGTCTCTGCAGCGCTTAATCGCTCTCATCTCTGCATGCACACACCCCCCCCCACACACAGTCAATGACCCATGCATCACAGCTTTAAATGTGTCAGATAAACCCATTGATTTTAAATGCCAGAGACAGGAACGAGAGAGAGAGAGAGAGAGAGAGAGAGAGAGAGAGAGAGCGCAGCCTGACAGTGGGTTTGAGAGTAGGCAGTTTGGGTTGGTGTGTATGCCTCACTGACTAAAATACCCAAATGAATCATGGTGCATACCAGTTGCAAAATGACTCTGCAATTTAACACCACAGCTACAACGTTATTCTATGAGTCACCATCGAGTTAAGCAATTTAAACTGACCACAACATCCAAAGAGCTACAATCTTAGTACTAGAGCCAATAAATTACGTTGTCATTAGCGATTTAGTTACAAATCCCCCAAATCCCACACTCTGACATGGGTTTTTGGCAAAGTGATGCCACCTGCTGGTTCATTCTGACAACTGATGGCAGAATAAAGCGTCAGCAAAACCGCAAAATCTGTCATTTCCAATTCAGGAGGCATACAATTTTACGAATTCTACAAAGTGATAAGAAACTGTAGTGTCGCTGCCTTGTGGTTAAAGGAGGAACTACTGTCCATTTAAACCAGACATCATTTCATTTCACTATATCTGAGTGACAAATGTCTCTGCACACACACACACACACACACACACACACACACACACACACACACACACACACACAGGAGTTGGAGTGCTAAAAACTACAAATGGTGGTCTTTCAAGTCAAGACTAACTTCTAGTAGAGTGCAAAGAAACACACACCTATGATACATTTTTTCCCCCTTAAGGATACCGGCAATGATTCACATAAATGTATAAATACTCCCAATACCTTCAATCAGCTGTATTTTTCATTACAGATTTAAAAAAATCGATCAGTCTTTGCAAAAGTATGAAAGCCTGACGAGGTGGTGCCATTCATAGCGACAAAGAAATGACTTCAGAGTGGAGAAAACCAATTAAATATCAAACTGCTTAGATCCTGTGTACCTCTAAACGTCCACGGAGAAACAAGTCACAGTTCGGTTTTTCCTGCTATCAGCGAACCTGCCTGAAGTCTATTTTCATACACTGTTCCTCCTACACTGATTACTTCACTGATTAACAGGACCATGTGTGTTTAGCATTGACATTTGTACTATTTACTTTATGGGGTCATATGGGAGTAGTAGCAATTCTCGAACGTTAAACTTGCGCCGCAACAGAAAAAGGTCAGACATCGTATTAGTTTTAATATCAAGGGATCATTTTAAACGAAATCACATTTCCGTACCGTAGAACGGAGGGATCTGGCAGATCAGATACGCAGTGAACACGACATCATACAACAGACAGGGGTTAAAATCTGGAAATGGAAAGGATTTAAAACTAACTGGTTGTGTTACTAGGGTCCACTTGACATTACAGCCCAAAACACAACAACAACAATTCACAAGGTCTCACGTTCGTATTTACTACTACCCAAAGCAAGCTATAGCAAGAATAAGATTTATGCCAACCCGTATGCTTACAAACGTTCTCATTTTATCTGGAGTGTTGACATTCGTCTGCTTAGAAGAACATAACAGGCAAGCTGTACAAATGACATGTTACTGCAAATGGGTGGGAACACAATCAATCTTTTGTTCATTTACAAACTAGGAAGCTGGGTGAATATTTGATTTCAGTGACCTGTAAGTCAGCAAAAGCCACAGCCAAACACTGCAGGCCCTAAAGTTATACCTTTCCTCATGCTAAATGCTTTGGAAAATAAAAATACCATCAAGTGTCTGAATTATGAAGATTATCATACGTGGCATGACGTGATGATTTTGGACACATCAGCCAGCCTTGCGCAGATGGTTCTGGAGTATTAGTATCAGCGCTGCTTTAAATGTACTCTTCTTTTAAAGTACTCCTAAATTAGTCATTGTAAACCTTTAAATGATCTATTATGATGTCCAATATTAAAACGGCTTAGAAACATCTCCTAATCTTTCCTCTCATAAAGAATGCCAGGATTTATGAATATGCATAACGTGTACGGGTTACGTCGGAAACTCAAGTTTATGTGACATGCAAGTGGAGCTGAGCTTCAGTAGTATAACTGATGGAAATGCAAATCATTGTGTGACATAATGCTAATAATAATAATAATAATAATAATAATGATTATGCAAACCAATTTCAAACTGCTGTAGATTCAATTCAATTCATTTTTATTTGTATAGTGCTTTTAACAATGGACCATTGTCCCAAAACAGCTTTACAGAAATTCAGTATATAGATTTTAAATGTATAAATTTATCCCTAATGAGCAAGCCAGAGGCGACGGATGTAGATGAAAATGCTTTTCATATGGAAATGGAGTTAGGAGTACAGATGAGTGAAGAGTGTTGTGAACGTGCTACAGGTAGGATACAGTCTACCACTTCCTGTGCTCGTCTTGGACTCATCCAGGTCAAAGTTTTACATATGGACATTTGTCTAAGGCGAGACTTTCTGTAATATATCCAGAAGTAGAGGACAAGTGTAATAAATGCCATGGCTCTCCCTGTCATCTTGGCCATATGTTTTTCTTTTGCCCTGATCTATGGTTTTTGGACTGGTTTCTTTACTATCATGTCCACTATTCTTAGAGTAGATTAAAACCTTGCCCATTGATTGCTATATTTGGGATTCCTGATGCCTCAGTTCCATTACGCTCTGTACAAAAAGATATGATCGCTTTCACATCCCTAATAGCAAGACGTTCCCTACTGTCCATCCATATATCTCCCAGTGACTAAAGGACATGATGGTTTTTTTTTTAAACTCGAGAAAATAAAGTATACGACGAGGGGTTGTCCTGACAATATTTTTTTAAATAAATGGCAACCCTTTTTTTCATATTTTATGGAGTTACAGACACAGACATAACCAGATATAGATATTGCTTAGCCACGATGAGCTGGGGTGGGGTGGGGGGTGTTTGTGATTGTACTCTTTAATTTTGTTTTTCTTTTCTACGCTATGTATGTATGTATGTATGTATGTATGTATGTATGTGTGTGTGTGTATATATGTAAGTATAACAAAAAATGAGAATGGTATTGTTGCTATGTGACAGGAAGTATGTTTTCTTTCTCAATAAAAATATTTTGGAAAAAGAAAAAACTTTTCATTTACAATAGTAAAATAAATTTCTTCCAGTCAGGGAAAATCCAATTCTGTCTGCTTGTATTGCTGTATTTTTAATGTTTGTTGCACCAGAGAACGCATTTTCGAGTTTCAAGGTGGATGTTCCCTTTAAAGCTTTCCCTCAGGGGCTCAAACTTAATAACCCTTGTGTGCTGGTAAATTTTTTTTGATTTATTTATAATACAGTACATAATCTATATAATAAGCCATGCAAGTAACCATTTGGAGTCAGGTGTTTTTGTGTTTGTTTGATTGAAGTGGTTCTTTAAGATGTTCACTCACTGGATTCAGCATCAGAGTCTGGCTTCAGCTCGCTCCACCATGGCTTAAAATTAAGATGAACTTGCCTCATCTCTTCACCTTCGTAGAAATCCAACCTGTTAGGAATAAAGACAAGTCTCAAACAAGATCGTGTCTGTGGAGATCAAATCTATACTGCAGATATATAAAAAAGCTCCTATGCATGTTCATATCAGCTTAGACACTGCTGATGTACAACTGCGATTTAATATTCTGTGATTTTACAGTAAGTGTCTTTTCATTGGAACGTTTCTCAAATTTTAAGTTGTGTGTGTGTTCGGGGCTTGCATTTACTCCGACAGTTTTACTAATTAGATTTAAGTATACATCTGTGATTTTTATTCTAAGAATAATCCATGTGATTTCCTATGAATCCTTTAAAGCTACAGTCAGGTTCCACAAGTATTTGGACAGTGACACCATTTTTTTGTCATTTTGCCTTTTTACACCACTGCAGTGGATTTGAAACGAAGCAATCAGAGATGTGACTGAAATGTAGACTTTTAGCTTTAATTCAACGGCTTTAACCGGTTAGGATTTACAGCCATTTAAAAAATTTTTTTTTTTAGAGTCCCTCCATTTTCACAGGCTCAAAAGTAATTGGACAGGTGACTTATAAACAGTTTTATGGCCAGGTGTGGCCCGTTTCCTCGTTATTTCATGACAAATTAAGGAGATCAAAGGTCTGGAGTTGATTCCAGGTGCATTTAGATTAGACAAAAAAACAAAAAGGCTGACCAGTTCTGATACAAGAATAACTTGTACCAGAAAGCTGGGAAGAAAACGAAGGAAATGGAGAAGGAAATGAAGTGATCATGCTCCCAAACATACCACATCATCGATCAAACATAGTGGAGGAAGTGTTATGGAATGTTCATGTATAGCTTCCAATGGAACTGGGTCAATGGATTGATGATGTAACTGCTGATAGAAGTAATAGGATGAATTCTGAAACTAGTGGTGTTATGGAAATAATAATAATAATAACAACCTAGTCTTTAAAAATCTAGGTGTCATGGTATCACTGTATTAATCGATCATTTAACCCTTCTATTCCCCTTAATCCAAATCACACTCATTTTTGATTCAATGGATTTCTTTTACGATGCCTTTATGAACTTTCTGGAACTTTCAAGTTTTGGTTACTTGGACTGTAAATGGAGAGACCGAAATCTCCCAGGTTTCATTAAAATGTCTTCATTTGTGTTCTGAAGATGAATAAAACTCTTATAGGTTTGGAACGAAATGAGGGTGAGTAACTGATGACAGAATTAGATTTTTGGGTGAACTATCCCTTTATTGAACGAATATGAAGAATAAAGCAAGTGAGCCAACACAATCCCATAAAGTAAGATAAAAAAAAACTAGTCATTCAATCATGAAAAAAGAAATGGAATAATAAAATATGCATAACCGTAGGCCGTAAACAAGTTTCTCAGCTTACAGAAGATTTACCACAAGCTTATTATTAACAATATTTAAAAAAAAAATAATTTATTGGCATAGAAGTGTGACAACATAACTTCCACTTCTGATTTTCAGCCTTTTGCACATTTGACATTTGGTTTGGAGTTTTGTGGGCGTCACTAAATGCAAATGAGCTACGTCGGAAATGCACTTTGAACTTTATGGGTGATCAATATACACACGTTGAATACAAAGAAAATCAACGTTTACGAAACTTTTGTTAATCCGGCATAATTGGTTTTTTTGGTTTGGCTTCCGCAATCATTTACACACAACTTTGCTAAAATACCTGATAAAAATATTTGCATAATGGATATACAAAATATACACAGCCCTGTTAAAATGGCAGGTTTTTGGGGTGAAAAAAATGCAGAGCTTACGAAGCATGCATGGTATCTCACTTGTTGAAAGGTATCAATCATGAGAGTGGTACAAAAGAATTTCCAAAACATTAGCTGTACCATGGAACACCGTAAGGGCCATCAACAACAAAAAGAGAAAATGGAACACCACGGCGACATTACCAGGAACAGGACGTCCCTCCAAAAATTATTAAAATGACAAGACAAAAACTTACCAGAGAGGCTGCCAAGAGACCAACGGCAAAATTAAAGGAGCTGCAGGAATATCTGACAAGTACTGATTAGTAGGGATGTCACGAGAACCGGTACTCCGGTACCAACATTCTTAAAATGTGACACTACTTGTTTTTCTGCAGTAGCGTTTTTACCGTTGGCAATAAAGTTACCGAGGTTGCATTTCTTCCGGAACTGAAGGGGGCAGCCATTCAGCCCGTGTCCTAAATGTAGAAAGTCAGCTAAATGTAGCCTCATGTCACTAATAATTATTCAAACGTTCATGCTTTTAATAAATCGTTTTGTCCTGCCACCAAATTAGTGAATTTAAACTAATGCTTGCATTCAGAGTATAAGGGGTGTAGGGGGGGTGTGCGTGTGCGCGTGTTTAGGAGTGCACCTTAGCACCTGTTATTAGCACTTAGCACTGTTTTATTAGTCACTGTCAGACAGTGTCTGATAACTAAAATCCCCCCCCCCCCTCTCTTTTTGTCAGTATTAGCCAGAGGAGGATGATTTTTTTATTAAAAAAATTTTTTTTATACCACATGGTGGTATCGATTATTGTGTACTTTTGGTGCTATCGGTACCGACTACTAGATTTTTGGTATCGTGACATCCCTACTGATTACTGTCTGAATGTGACAACAATCTTCACATGTCTGAGCTATAGGGTAGGGTGGCTAGACAGAAGCCCTTTCTAACAAAAAACATCCAAGCTCAACTAAATCGCTCCAAACCATGAGACAAAATGTAATATGGTATGATGACACCAATTACGACAGGTATAACTCCATAATTCCAAAAGGTATGTTTAGTGCAAAAAAGCGCTTCACCAAAAGACCACCATGCCCACAGTACAGCATGGTGGTGGAAGCATCATGCTTTAGGGATGCTTTTCTTCAGCCAGAACTGGTGGAGGGAATCCTGAATAGCTACAATTACCAATCAATTTTATGACCCAAAGCATACGTCCAAATCAACAAAGGAATGGATTAACAAAAAAGATCCATGGTTTTGAATGACCCAGCCAGAGCCCAGACCCGAATCTAACTAGAAATCTGTGCTGTCACCTGCATTGGGCTGTGCACAGGAGATAACCTCACAATATGACAGATCTAGAATGTTTTTTGCAAGAAAGACTTGAAAGCAAAGATGTGCCACGCTGAAAGAGTCTTACCGAAAAAGAGTGAGTGATAATAATAAAATCAAAAGGTGCTTCAACAAAGTGTAGGGTAGGGATGCATTGAAATGAAAATTCTTGGCCGAAGCCAAACCCAAATATAATGAAAAACTTGCCGGAAGGCCGAATACCGAACATGTTTTTTCGCGTTTTTGCCATTTATTTTGCCATTTTTTTCACCATTGCATAAATTAAACAGTCAAAATGTGCTTTTTACTATTTTGTCTTGCTTTTCAAAGAAAAAAATCAATTACAAAAACTACAATTTCAAACTATTTATTTAACACTGAACATTTTTTTTCATTCCAGCAGGCATCACCTACCAACAAGGCACAATATAACTTTAATAAATAAATGAGTAAAATAAAAATATTTTGATGTGGTCATCTTTGAGCCCCTTGAATAGCTGATGTTAGGCCTATAACTGACTGCTGAAAGAATGGAACACTCTGTAGCCTACAACAAAAAGGTGCATTAAAAAGTGCATTGACAAGCGTACAATAAATGGTTCTATTGGGTTCTATACGGCTGATTATATTATATTATATACCGCTCGCGTCCCTGTACACCGCGTGGAGTATTATAGTAGATATAGTATAGTTAGATACGTTGTTAATATTACGTTCCCTTAAATAAATACGTCTTTACCTGCTTCCGTACTCTACTCCCTTACGTCTTGCGACGTAACATAATACTCCGGAACAGAAACAAAACAAACGCACGTGTCCACAGTAAACAATGTCACGGTTGTCAACATCCGAAGAGCATGCACTCGTGCACGTAGCTTGTGTTTTGTGCGCGCCCCCTCATTGAGGTCGTGACATTCACACGTCTCACTCTGGTTGCTAGGCTATTTGGTCACGTCATCAAACACGTCATTGTTCGGTCAAATTTATTTGGCCTTTTCACTTATTCACTTTTTTCACTTATATTTTTTTTGCTATTTTCGGCCGAATAATTTCGGTTGCCGAACATTCGGTGCATCCCCAGTGTAGGGGTGTGCACAGTTATGCAACTAAGTTATTGCAAGTTTTTTAATTTTAATTTTTTTCCCCTACAATTTTTTTTCCTTTGTATACTTTGCAAGTGCACATTAAAGATGAGAAAGGTTCCGGCATGATTTATCTTTCTGTCATTCTTGTACTGCACAAAAACTTGCCATTTTAACAGGGGTGTGTACACTTTTTATATCCACTGTAAACGAGGCCCGTTGTCAGTATTTATCACGTTTATGTCATTAAAAGCTGAAAGACTAACTTGCAGGGCAGTGTGCAGCATTGCTTAGCTTTTTTAATAGGTGTTTTGAAAATGTCCAATGGTGAGGTAACCACTGATCATATACTATAACTAATCTTGACATCGTAAAAACCATACAAGCAACCAATAAAAAAAAGTAAGGCAGAAGTCTGGTGTGTAGATTCTCCATTTTTACCAACCAAAAAGACCAAAGTCCTGCCTTCAATTTTTTTAATGGCTCACAAGTCTGAGATAATATTAACACAAATCGAAAGTAACCACTACCAGAAACAAATGATTCATTTATGTCGTACACTGGTTCTTTTGCTATGAGTAAACTGCCTGGGCGAATTTCATGAAAGTGTGGTCTGACTACAGCTTTAGCTGATAAATCATAGAGGGAATTCATGTTGTAGATCACAAACGCTACAGCTTTATCCTTCGGCACATTAACCATCTGCACAACACATATACAGCATTTTCGCATTATGTTAACTAGGCTTGTTCATAAAGGTTTCAAAGCAAAGGACCGAGTGAAATGTCATGTAGACGTTCATACTGTTCGGTGTCTCAGCGTGCAATGTCGGATCAGTAGATAATCGAATGACAGATACACTCACAGATAGTGGTCGGTACAGAATATGGTGGTCTCTGAATCCAAGCGATCAGATCTCCGCTTGGCAGGGGTGGAGTTTTCGGGGTCTTCCACATCAATCACTTCCGACAGCTCCTCCTGATTGGCACACAGAAGCAAACGTTTGTCGCTTAATGTTCATTGGTAAACTAATGATGCATTCGACTTAACCCAGAATTGTGAGCTCATAGGTGTGGAAATTTTCAACCTCTGCACATCTGAGCTACAAAGTGTTTGCTCGGTCTGAGCATAAAAAGCTCATGATCTTGCAACAAGATAGCCATCTCATATTAGTGGTACGAGTGATCTAAACAGTTCATGAACAGTACACTGAACTGTATTATAGTGCTATCATGTTATAGATTTAGCCAACTAATGTGTCTGTTGATTGACAATGTTGAGTAACACAAATGCTACTATAATTTCATTTAAAGTAGAGAAGTGGTACTTTAGTTACTACTAATGGTGTGAGCAGTCATGTTGATATGATGAACTCGGGGTTGAGGACAACTTCCTGACTTTATGAACAGGAATACCTAAAAAGCTGAGGGGGAGTTTTCTTTGTTTTTGCCAAGTTGGGTGTCAGAAGTTACATGTTTCAGTCAAATGAACCAAGTGTGAATTGAAACTGTGACAAAGTGCTTCCAAAACTTCCAGTCCTGACAGTCTCGAGCTCAAACGTGCTGCTTAAATGATTGAGATCACAGACAGTTATACGTTCTTTTTTTTCCTCATGTTTTTATTCCCTTTATGTTTATTCTTTATACCTGTAGTCGAGAGAAAACCCCAGTCCTGAGGTTTCCGAAGCCATATTTCTGCAGCTTTTTCAGATCTTCTTCTGAGGACTCAATGTATGGCTGCTGTTCTACCTGCCAATCAAAATCCTCTTCTTCATCTTTATCTTCCTGACATGGCTCGCTCATGCTGCATGCTCCTTTAAAGTCAGGCAGAGGAGGTGGGAAAAAAAAGAAAAAGTGAAACTCTGGCAACAAAGAAAAGACATTAGAGGAGTTGGAGTGACAGAATGTCAACGCTTGGGACAGTGTTACATTCGAACATACCAATCTCCTCCACCAGAGGTTGTGCAGACCTGGAACCTGTGGGGGCCAAGAGACTGGTCAGCATGTGTAGTCCCTCAAAGTGCTGTCCTGATGTCTCCTTAGGGACTCGCATTGTGAAGAGACCTAACACAAACACACACTCTTTCTTAAAATGTACTGAAGATGAATGAAGGAACACATGTGCAATAATACTGGCCTCTTTTTTTTATTGCATTTGTACAAAAAATGTCAATATTTAAGTCAATCTGGTCATTTTGGAATAACAGCATTTTTTAAATCCAGTCTATACATATTAGACTATTGGGAACAGAGGAAAAGTTGTAGGGGTAAACTATTAACACTAATGTATTCGTAAGAGCTTACTCTTCATACGTAGCCAAGACTTTGCATGACCTTCTTCCTTATGTTGCCATAAATGCCAAGATGAATATAAATTCTGAGATTAATCAACAGTCCTTAAGAGTCTACTTTCCCCTTATCAAATCCCTTACTTTCTCTGTCCAGTGTTTAAGGTTATTGTGCACATTTTATCTATTTATTCAGCCTTTATTTAACCAAGAAGTGCCATGAGATTAAATCTCTTTTCCGAGGGAGACCTGGACAAGAAGGCACACCGTTATGGAGTAACAAACTTAAAAGTCAAAAGCACAAAAACAAACATAAAATTACATAATACAAAAAAAAAATGCATAATACAAAATCCAGCTATGAATAGCAGTTACACATTTTAATCAGAGCTTTAAACTCACCCACTGGGACACAGTGATTAAGCTGTAATGTGTACTTGAAGATTATTCCATGACCAGGGCACAAAATAAGCAAAAGCCAAGCAACCATTTTTCCCTAGTTCTGAACAAATCCTGGGTACCCTATCGAACAACCATCTAGAAGAGCAAGAATCAAAACTGCTGCTCATAGGTAATAGAAGATTACACAAATAAGAAGGGCGTTTTCCCCATATAGCTTTCTAAGTAAAAACTGTACCTGTCTCCTTAAACTTAATGAAGGCCAAGAGAGCAAATCATCAAGAACACAATGATCTGTGTTAGACAACGAATTTGTTATAAAATGTAAAGCGCTATGATACAGAGTCTAGACAGCGAACTATAGAGGAAGCAGCATGCATATACAGTATCTCACAAAAGTGAGTACACCCCTCACATTTTTGTAAATATTTGATTATACCTTTTCATGTGACAACACTGAAGAAATGACACTTTGCTACAATGTAAAGTAGTGAGTGTACAGCTTGTGTAACAGTGTAAATTTGCTGTCCCCTCAAAATAACTCAACACACAGCCATTAATGTCTAAACCGCTGGAAACAAAAGTGAGTACACCCCTAAGTGAAAATGTCCAAATTGGGCCCAATTAGCCATTTTCCCTCTCCGGTGTCATGTGACTTGTTCGTGTTACAAGGTCTCAGGTGTGAATGGGGAGCAGGTGTGGTAAATTTGGTGTCATCACTCTCACACTCCCTCATACTGGTCACTGGAAGTTCAACATGGCACCTCATGGCAAAGAACTCTCTGAGGATCTGAAAAAAAGAATTGTTGCTCTACATAAAGATGGCCTAGGCTATAAGAAGATTGCCAAGACCCTGACACTGAGCTGCAGCACGGTGGCCAAGACCATACAGCGGTTTAACATGACAGGTTCCACTCAGAACAGGCCTCGCCATGGTCCACCAAAGAAGTTGAGTGCACGTGCTCAGCGTCATATCCAGAGGTCGTCTTTGGGAAATAGACGTATGAGTGCTGCCAGCATTGCTGCAGAGGTTGAAGGGGTGGGGGGTCAGCCTGTCAGTGCTCAGACCATACGCCGCACACTGCATCAAATTGGTCTGCATGGCTGTCATCCCAGAAGGAAGCCTCTTCTAAAGATGATGCACAAGAAAGCCCACAAACAGTTTGCTGAAGACAAGCAGACTAAGGACATGGATTACTGGAACCATGTCCTGTGGTCTGATGAGACCAAGAAAAACTTATTTGGTTCAGATGGTGTCAAGCGTGTGTGGTGGCAAGCAGGTGAGGAGTACAAAGATAAGTGTGTCTTGCCTACAGTCAAGCATGGTGGTGGGAGTGTCATGGTCTGGGGCTGCATGAGTGCTGCCAGCACTGGGTTGCTACAGTTCATTGAGGGAACCATGAATGCCAACATGTACTGTGACATACTGAAGTAGAGCATGATCAGTATGCAGTATTTTAGTTAAACCACTTGAATTGAAGGTGAATGTGTACACTTCAATCACATCTTTATTGCTTCAGTTCAAATCCATTGTGGTGGTGTACGGAGGCAAAATTACCAACATTGTGTCACTATCCAAATACTTATGGACCTGATAGTATATTTCATGATTTGACAAAATAAAAAAATCACAAAAACTAAAAATGTCCTAATTCCTGTATAGTGGATTTGAAAATGACTTTTTACTCATGAAAATGTACGGAATTAACATGTTTATACTTTTTCCACAATTAAATGTTTACACTTTAATTGTGGCAACCCCTAATGGTGCAGCATTTCTTAGGGACCGACAGTGTCTTAAACCCACCTAACAAGTTTGGTGTCAAAATGTGAAATCACTGCTGGGTACAGGCTCACTATGTCGTTGCTGTCAATTTAGTGCTTGGACCCCTAACTAGTTTTAAATATTGACAAACACACTGACAATGGAGGGAAGCTACAACAAGCTTTCTAAAAGACATAAAATGACAATCAATCATAACAAAAGTCATTAAGATCACAAGAAGAACAAGAAATTCGACTATTTCAAGCCATGTGCACTTTAAACATTTGAAAAAGAAAGATTTTTAATACGAGTTTGGATAAATAAATAAATAAAAGGAAACGCTTCAAAAATATTATAAAGAATCCTTTACAGAATCTTAAAAATATTTTAATACTTTAAATGCCAGACACTACTGGAACTTCAAATGGGACCGGGTTCGATGGTCAGGTGAAACCAAAATAGAGTTTTGGCGCATACAGAGAGCTGGTTTTGGCGCATACAGAGAGGCAGCCGTATGGAAATATTTTGGAGCCATTTTTCTGCAGGAGGACCTGGACATTTTGTTAGGATACATGGCACCATGGACTCGATCAAATATCAACAGATATTAAATGAAATCCTGACTGCCTCTGCCAGAAAGCTTAAAATCAGCCGTGGTTAGATCTTCCAGCAGGACAATGATCCAAAACATACATCAAAATCAACACAAAAATGGTTTACTGACCACAAAATCAAGGTCCTGCCATGGCCATCCCAGTCCCCTGACCTGAACCCCATAGAAAACCTGTGGGGTGAACTGAAGAGGAGAGTCCACCAGTGTGGACCTCGAAATGTGAAGGATCTGGAGAGATTCTGTATGGAGGAACGGTCTCAGATCCCTCGCCATGTATTCTCCAACCTCATCAGGTATTATAGGAGAAGACTCAGAGCTGTTATCTTGGCAAAGGGAGGTAGCACAAAGTATTGATGAAAAGGGTGCCAATAATTGTTGCACACCTATATTTAACAATTATTTTATTTGCAATTGTTTGATATCCATGAGAGCAGAGTATTTCTGTTAATTTTTTAAACAAAAGATGAAAATGTTAAACAATAAAGACAATTGTTTCACAGCCTTCTTTGCTCATATTTACCAAAGATGCCACTATTAGTGGAGGGCACTGTAAATCCTCAGTAGAGCACATTCATACTCTTGAGTCCTGTATGTAAAAATATAATGGCTCTAACTACACATGCTAATCTAAAATTATTTGTCTGCCTTTTAATTCCCACTGAGAACAATGTATCAATTAAATTATGTCTTTTAAATGTAATGCAAAACAATGCTCTCATTCTCTGTAGATTAGCTCATCACTCAGTAAGCCAAACCAAAATAATGTAAGAAAATAAAACAACTGAAATCTTTACGGTTGTTGCTTTAGCACTGCATCATCATCATTGCACTGGAGTTGGAGAAATTCAATTCAATTCAAAGTAATAACAGTCATTTGAGTACAACTGCCATGCACTGCCGCTACTGCAATTTCTGTGCACACAGTTATTCCAAGATATTACAAGACGAGGCAGGCTCTCCTCTAAATAATTATACACTAAACTACATCAATTTGAATCATGCACCAATTATCTGACTTGAAATGACTAGACTGTGATTATTACTTGTAAATAAAGGAGTCAAAAATAACAACAGTGAATTAAATATGTGCAGAAATGTTTGAATTATTTCCCTGCTGAGGTCGTCATAACTTCCTTTCACTTTCAGAAAATCCAAAAAGTATGTGACTTGACTAATGTCATGTAATGGTGGCGTACACGGATGCAACCGCAGTTCAGCGTTTTTATTAAATAGCAGGCAGACGCACCCAAAACGTGAATCAATAACAGGAACAGGAAACAGACAGAGGTCAGGCGACCAACGACGACAATATCAGGGTAATCCTAAAAAAAGAGAAACGGACCTAGATCGAGAAGATGAGAATCTCCGAACAAAAGACAGTACAAACAGGCGGCCAAACACTGAATACTTTGCGCTGAAGAAAGACATGAGGGTTTAATTACACAAACGAATCAAAGGGAAAACCAAGAACAGGTGCAGGTGATAGCAACATGTGAGGGATACAACCAATGACAATACAGGGGAGAAAACAGGACATGAACCAAAACAAAACACACATGGCAAAGTAAAAAAAAAAAACTTTGACAACTACAGATGTCCAGACCTGTTCATATGACTATATGTGTACTTGCCAAGTTATTTTTTAAGAATGAATAAGTAAAGTATTTATTATACATTCTGTGCCTGAAATTAACGCAATTCAATACTTCATTAAATGATGCTTGCTCTAAAAATGTCACACCTTGTGGCTTTAATTTGATAAAATTCTCTCTGGGTGAGTTCTGAGACTTAGACTTTTGGCATCTCCACTGGCAAAATAACAGGATGATTTAACCAGGGGTTCCCAAACTTCTCCAGGGCAAGGCCCCCAAATGGCATGAACATTTGACCGAGGCCCTCATTTTGCAAGATGTCTTTAAAACACATTCAAAATACAGACTTCTGAATATATCCCCCCTTTTTTATTAATAATTACATCTTACATCTTTACATTAGGAATTGATTGTGTGTGTGTGTGGTTGTGTGTGTGGTTGTCTGAGAGTGAGAAAGAGAAAACATACTAGCGGGAGTGATGGGTTTGGTGGCTCCGACATAGTTTTGTTGAGGCCCCCCGGGCGCCCCCACTTTGAAAACCACTGATTTAGCCTACTGTACTGTAATGTGTAATTTTTTTTTAATATAAATTTTGACTTCGACGCATATACTTTGGCATCATCACTACTGTGCATATGCTATAAACACAAATTGTACCGTGCTCAGAGATGCAGTTCCAAAGTCTAATCTTCTTAACTTTACTACATTAATCTAGAAGGTGAGCTTTGACTGGGCGTATCCGCCTTTGTCACCTGTTTACCAGCATTACGATTCTTTGGCTGATGGAATCATCTAAGACCATCTAATCTAATTTATCTGTTTATATTTGTCCTCAGTTTGCTGCTAGGGTGTAGAAAAATGTCCCTCTGGTGCTCTTCAGTCTGGGGATCGTACTAGTACAGTATTGTTGAAGAAATCTGAGGCACTCGGGAGGGCGATACACTTTAACAGCCTTTAATATCTCTTGGCACTTCAATCATAAATAGTTAAAAAAAACAAACAAACAAACAAACAAAGAAAAACACATTCCTATGTGTTTCAGGCATTAAGGCCTTCATCAGGGCAAGTCATACTTTTTTAAATTTATTACCTGAACGCATCCTCAGATTTCATCGGCAATACGTATCTAATTTATACTGTTTTTCAAACATTAGACTAAAGATTGAATGACTAATAAACAGTAAATAAGAATGAAATGTGTTCCAATGATGTTGTTTCTGTGCCGAACGTGATGTTGAACTTTGCTGGCACGGGAGTGGTGGAACACCGTTCTACAAGCAACGATCTGCATGGAAGAGTCATCAGAAGGAAACCTCATGTGTGACCTCATCACAAAAGTGAACATGTGATGCGTGCAAAACAATGTCTAGATAGGAGAGAGGCATTTTGGGAACATCTGCTGTAGACTGATGAAGTAGAAATTGGTCACAATCACCAAAGGTATGTTTGGGGGGGGGCAGCACTTCATGAAAAAATACCTTGACAACTATTAAGAATGGAAGTGGAGACTTTTTTTTCCATCAAAAATTAAGACTAAAAATGAAATGGATTGCTAACAGTAAATAAGAAATAAATAAGTTCAAATAATGCTGTTTCTCTGCTCTTTATCTTTCTGACATCTTTGAGAGCAAAGAAACATTACAAATCTAAGAAATAATACCGACTTCACTAGCACCGCAGCATGTCTCTGGCTAAAAAGAAAAGTCCTCCTGACAATGAGAATGATGTTACCTTTATCAATGTCAAATGAAGCCTTTTCTCTTCCATCTTGGACTATCCTTCCAGGCAGAGTCAACCTGTACGGACAAAAAAAATATCAGAATTATGTGGCGAACATGAAGTAAAAATGGAACACTGACAGGATGGGTTTAGCTTTGTACTATAACCGATTAACATTTCTCTTTCTGCTTTGATTCAATTGAAAAGTTTATCATGAAACACTCATCTTCAGGAGAGTCACCTGAGAAAATAGGGCTTGGCGTAAAATTTGAAGTCCTCTCCATCTACGTCGATGTCAAACTCAGATGTTCTCGTGTATGGAACGCGGATAACCAGTGTAAGGAAGTCGGAGTCTTGACTCAGCTCAAATGCCGGTGTTATCATGCTGTGTACCTGAAACTGCTCAGCATCTGAGTGGCTGAAAGAGTGAAAATGAGTCATTCACAGCTTTATCAAGAATGCGATGCTGAAGTACTCCTGCAATAATATGCATTTCTGCATACACTGCCATATCTACTGGTCCAAAAATCACACTGATCGGTACTTGTACCATATTCTGTGTCTGTATTCAGGAATCATGGCGCTTTCTACTGAATCCATGTTGTTGCAGGATATGGCCTGGGATCTACACTAGGTAGAGTTTTCACACTTTCTCTTATGTACGAAGACACTCCACTATGTGTTTTTTTCTCTGTATTTTCTCTAAGTATTGCCCAAGACAGAAAACATCCAAAAGGACTTGACAGAGAAGCAACAATTCTGGAGGATTTACGTGGGTTAGTGTTATCCTAGTCTATGTATAACCTACATTCATACTATGCCTGTGTATCTTACTATCGCTTAACAATGTATGAGTAGCAAAAGCTATGTATGGAATTTTTATGTGCACATCATGCAGACGTTACAATGGTTCTAATTTATATAAAGATCACGTATCGTGCACAAATTGGACATAATCGTTACAGACATCATTTGGTAACATTTATGAACAGATCTACACGACAGGCCAAAAGTTTGTTACGTATTGAACAACCCATTCCATTCCAAAAACATGGGATGCTCTCGCTTTGCTGCTGGGAAGGCTTTGCACTAGATTTCAGTACATGGCTGTGGTTGGAAAGTGATGCCAGGCAAGAAAGGCTGGTGCGCAGCCGCCGTCCCAATTCATCCCCAAGGTGATCAGTGGGGTTGAGGTCAGCGCTCTGTGCAGACCACTCGAGTTCTTCCAATCCAACATTGGTAAGCCATGACGTCATGGGGCTTGCTTTTGCTCGGGGTCTTTATCATGCTAGAACTAGTTTGGGCTTTTTAGTTCCAGTTCCAAGACATTCTAAACCAGTGGTTCTCAACCCAGGGGCCCGTGGAGAGATCGGAAGGGGGGCAAAAATTGTTTTCAAGAAAGAAGAAAAAAAAACCAGACAGGGCATCATTTTTGTACTTGGTGTATTTTACTGCTTTTCAAGTAGAATGTACATAAATGAAAAACCCCGCGTTCCCTCTCCCTCTGTGTTTTCTTTTTGCTGAGGAGAGGCTGAGCTTAGCCTGCCTTTTATCTAGCAGTCAATGCAGACCAGTTTTGCCAACTTAGCGACTTTTCAGACCCTTTTAGCGAGTTTTTAAAAACTTTTTTTGCAAAAAAAGCACCTAACGATAAATCTAGCGACTTTTTGGACAAACCTTAGGAACTTGCTTTGCAGGTCTTGCTTTCCCGCTGCACTCTCACCCCTCTCTACGTCTGCTCTGTTCAGTGAGGGCCAGAGAGCCGGAGATTTAACAGTGTCGTGGATAACGAGACGCGCCCTTTGTCCCGATTTACATCATTCACACGCGCATGTTTTTAGAACGCAAGACGAATGGAATGCAACGTTTTACATGTAAAATAGCGTTATTACAACCTAGTTCTCCTGTTCAAAATAGTTCTAGTGTTCAGAAACAAGTTATCTCATTCACGTTCCATACCTGTCCCTTTATATAGTTTTATTAAAACTTAAAAGTGCCACATGATAGGGGAGGCTTGGGGGGGCTTTAGTTATGAAAGGTTGAGAACCTCTGCTCTAGACAATTGTCAAATACCACTTATAGTGCACAATATAATGGACAATTCAAAATATAACCATTGGAAGCAACAAGACCTTGTACTGGATGTTTATCTTGTACTTACGTGTGTTCTACTAAGCGAAGTTCTACACTATTCACTAAGCAGTGTTATGCTGTTATTTTCTTTTTTGAGAATGCCACAGAATGCACAACTGTAATTCTGACCAAAAAAAAATTGTGTTCATTTATTTAAGGTTGTGTTTGTCAAATCGGGTTCGATTTCTTTTTGCCTAATTCAAATAAATTAACAAAATACTCTGTTTATTCCAGAGTACTTAGGCTTGGTCTAATCCTCATCAAACATCTGAGACAGCCTACTTCAAGCTGTGAGGCTTTACCTTGTAGTGTTAATACAATTTACAACTCCATCTGGTGTCTGTTCAGTCATCCACTGAGGCGTCGCTAAGCAGGAAGGACGCCAGCATATAGTGTGGAAGGGCCATAGAAGCAAGTTATTTCACACTCCTACACTACTACTGCAAGACAGGGAGATCACACTGTTCAGCCACATCATGGTGTGCTATAGTACAACTGCTGCTGACCACAAGGTGGTGGTGAAAACAGCCTTTCACTCTTAGCCATATGCTACATCTGTGACGAGGGTGACATGTGCAAGACATGTATCGTCATTAGAATACATCTGGACACCGAAGCAGTGCTCATCTGCACCACGGCCATCTGCCTGTTATAAAGCCGTATATGCTACCCTGTGCTACAGTTTTTCACTTTGAAAAACTCATTTTTACAATATTAGACTTGAACCTATAAGGTCCAGCTCATACGTATGTGAGACATTGGGCAAAATGTGTCTAAAATATGTATAGCCACAAACGTTAATCTGAACACTGAACAACGTTGTCCACATTCTCATTCCAGAAGTTACTAAATCATTTCCTGCTGACTGCTGAGGCACTGCTGTACACGTTCTCTGAATCTTAAATAGAAATTCAGTCTGTATTTTATTATTTTACACAATCTGCAGGTCTCAAACTCACTATCTTATTCAGTCTATATAGGATTTTGGAGGGGTTTTTTTTGTGATTGTTGCACGGTGGCTTAGTGGTTAGCATGTTCGCCTCACACCTCCAGGGTCAGGGCTTTGATTCCCACCGTGGTCCTGTGTGTGCGGAGTTTGCATGTTCTACCCGTGCTGCGGGGGTTTCCTCCGGGTACTCCGGTTTCCTCCCCCAGTCCAAAGACATGCATGGTAGGCTGATTGGCGTGTCCGTAGTGTATGAATGGGTGTGTGAGTGTGTATGTGATTGTGCCCTGTGATGGACTGGCTCCCTGTCCAGGGTGTACCCCGCCTTGTGCTCCATGCTCCCCAGGGATAGGCTCCAGGTATCGCTTGGAGTTTGCTTGATTTTCCGTTCATTTCTGCCATCGCAAAAATCACTCAATCCTGGAGGGACTGTTTACGTCTTTACACATTATTTATAATATTTAACCTTATTTATTCCACAGCTCGAGTGAATTCTTGAACCTGATTAGTCGGAAGGTGTGTGTAATTTCTCGGAGAGTAGCTCCAGCTGTAGCATGAACGATAGGTTATTATTATTATTAATACGTTATTGTTTCTATAGTAACATCTCATACACAAGAACTTGTACAGCAGGCGCTCCATAAAGACTAATAATAAATGGATTAAAAAAACATGTTCCTTAACAAAGCAAAAAGTATAATCATTGACATGGTGATGTTTTTTGTTCTGAGACATTTATGGAAGGAGGTTCAGTTGTAAGTGAATTGCAAAGTTTTTGAGAGAGAGACAGAGAAAGAGAGAGAAACTTTTTTATGTGGCTATGACGAGTAGAATTAATCACTTCAGATTTTGCAGTTATACAAATATAATGCGCTTCAGGATGTTAATGGCACTCCACTTCACTTCCCGCTACATCACACTACCCTTATTTTGTTTTAACCACATGGTCCATCGCATGTTATTATTACATGCCATGCAGGCACCCATGCACTTATGCCTTATCTTCCACACCTGTGTGTAGGCATAAATTGACAAAGCCTGTTCACCATGCAACAATAAGCCTTAGATATGAGGAAATGCCATAATGAATATGATCACATACAGCTGCAATCAAAATGATTCAATCCCCAGTGCAAATCAGGTTTATTGTCAAAATGTACAGACTTCCAGCTGTTTGTGACGAACAAATCAAACAAAAGCGACTGAAATAGCTCAACACGACAAATGCTTCAAGTGGTTTCCCCAATTTCATCTGAAAATGCAACTTATAATGATTTCTCCAGTTTCAAAATTATTCCAGCCCTTTATGGCGAGCATCGAGTGATGTGTCGTTCATGAACGATTCATTCATTTTGAACGAATCTTTAATATGACTCGGGAACAACAAGCTGTCTCAGAGAGTGAGTCGTTCATTTTGTGTTGACCGCACATGCACAGCAACATCCCCATCCTCCCTGTACAGGAAACAGAAATGATTAGTTCACCTCTTGAGTCTTCGGGTTCGAGTCGTTCGTTCATCACGTCACAGCCCCACTGCATCGCTCAGCCTATTCACGTGATGAACGAATGACTCTAGCCCGAAGACTCGAGACGTGAACTAATCATTTCTGTTTCCGGGGAACAGACGTGACAAAAGAAAAAAAGAACGAGTCGGATCGGGAGGTGAGGTGAACTAACAGACTGCATAGCCTGAAGACCTAATGCTAAACTATTAATGAATCTTTTCTGTTTCTCATAATTTGGCCTTGGCTGCATTAGCCTATAGTTCATTTTTTATTCTAAATGTGATAAGCGTTTGTCTAAGTACTACTGTAAATGTGTTGGGGAATTTAACATGTAGCGTTTTAACCATATTCTGGTGAAATGAACGAAATGACTCCAAAAAAAAAGATTCGTTAATTTTGCTGAACGAGATTCAAAGATCAGCAAAACGATCCGAACTTCCCATCACTACTGTACTCTGTTCGACACATGTGAATCGAAGGGCGCTTTGGCTGAATGCGCGCTGAGATGACGTCACACGACGCGTCTCGGCCCAAATCCGCTGATTTCGAAAAACTGCAAGCTCCTCTGAATATTGTAGCGTTTCCTTGATTTTGCGTTTGTTTCGGCGATCGCAGAAACGGCTAGAGTTACTCCTGCTGCTACCTTGGCATCGCACTGTACCATTTCAAGGTTCAACGAGGGTAATATTGCCGCTCTCAGTAGCGTGAGTGAGATAATTGGTCACATATACATTAGAGCACAGTGAAACTCTTTTCTTCGCATACCCCAGCATGCCAGGAGCTGGGGTCAGAGCGCAGGGTCAGCCATGATACAGCGCCCCCTGGAGAGCAGAGACGGTTAAGGGCCTTGCTCAAGAGCCTTTAAGGGCTTGATCCCCTAACCTTACGATCAGTAACCCAAAGCCTTAACCGCTAAGCCACCACATGTCCAAACACCTTTCCATCTGAACGGTAGAGAACGCAAGATTCAAAAACACATCTAGGGCAACAGAGCGTGACTGATTAGTGCAGTTAGCTAAGGGCACAATGGGAAAGTGCGCCCCCTTGTGACTCACACCTGTAACAGCATGGGCGTGTCTCATTTTTGCTACAGTATAATGTACAGTATGTGAAAGGCCAATGACGAATATTATAATCAATTGCAAATGGAACCCGAAGGATAATATTAATTCTGGCGATGTTTATTTCTGCTGTATCGAGAACGCAGAGTATCGAGACACCCCCATATCGAGACACCTGGTGAGGTGAATTTGGAATAATGAAGCGCACTTGTAGGGTTATCTAGATCCAAATCGCAACCTTGGATTGCTAGCTAGCCGTAAATGCTTAGATAAAATGAATAAAATCGAAATTAGCCACGTCATCAAGCACAGAATATAAACAGTATGAGATTTACGCTAAAAAAACAAACAAACTTTTGGCTGCTTCGTGAGCTAGCTATAACGCTTTAGCATCAGCGTATTATGGATGAAAAAGGTAATCTTATTAAAATTCAATAAGCGAGAAAAAAGTCGCAAACAGACTGCTTCCTTGCTACAAACAGAACCATGCGACACCTACCTTAATATCCCAGGTAAAAACTCTAGTGTGGAAAATCACCCGAACACATGGCCCAGTTCCTGTGTTACACAGCGTTCAAGGCGTCCTATTCCCGTAATACTTCAAATAGAAACGCGTTAAAAATGAATTAGGACACGGAAAAGCTGTAACTCTGACCTCCTGTATGTAAATCTGTATACGTGTAAAATTGTCAAACAGAGTGAGTTATATTTGTCTCGCGTAATAATTCGTTGAGACGACTAAATCCTGACATCAGTGATAGCACTAGGTGATAGCATTTTCAATAGGCCGGAGTTTTTGCTTCATTACGGTAAAGCGGCGATGCCCCGCCTCCCTCGGGAGGGTGAATTCGTGGACTGTCCGCGCGTTAAGCTGAGCTGGAGACTTGGCTCGCGTTCACAATGCGAGCTGAGGGAGCATGGCAGGGCTGGAGGAACACTCTCTGATCACTCGTTCGGACCGCTAGCTGGCCAGGTCAATGCGTGGCTGAGCGCACGGAGAACTTTTCCACCATGAGAATTCACTGCAAAATCGTGTTGCTCGCGGTGTGCCTCGGAGTTTTCCTACTTTTCTACTTTTTCGGGGGGAATGTCGGGGACGAGCCCCCGCTGCTCAGGCACGTTGAAGAGGACCACAAACTTTCCAGTTTTCCATCTGCGTCTGGACTCGGGAAAATAGTTTCGGTCGGAGTGGTGAAGCCTCCCGAGCCTCCAAAACAGATCCGTCCGAGTCGGAAAGGAGGCGGAGGCGGAGGCGGCGGAGGCGGCGGCGGCGGCGATGCCAGCGCTAAGCTTAGGTAGGACATTCTTCATCATTATTCCTGCTCGTGCTTCTGCTGCTGTAGTTCAGTAAGCATGTAAGAAAAGTGCACCATCACAGCTCCACTCGTGTTAACGTGCGTGTCCGTGTGCATCATCCCCGAACATGGTCAGTCTCACAGGATTAGGTTTGTGTTTGAGTCCGGTGTGACGCTGGGGTTGATCAGACCGTCTCCTGAAGCTGATCTACAGGCAGCCGTTCCTGAACACTGCCGAGAGACCAGCTGCATTCAAGGACGTTCATGAGCCCGGTGTGCGGCTGAGATAAGCGACATTAGCTCTCTGCACTCACGGGCCAGTGCTTAAGCGGCTTCAATCAATGCAATTATTAAAATAAAATAAAAATAAAAAGATCTGATGGATTTGTCTGTCAAATGTGGCTTTAAAAAATCGTTTTGCTTTCTAGTTCATGGGTGAAGACGTGGTGTCGTGTTATATAATGTGGTGTGGCAAACTGATGTCTGGCATCAATCACCACTGATGCCAGTATTCATCCATCCATCCATACAAACTAACAAACAAAATCAGACATCCATCCATCCTAACAAAATCAGACATCCATCCATCCATACAAACTAACAAACAAAATCAGACATCCATCCATCCATCCATCCATCCAAACTAACAAACAAAATCAAACATCCATCCATCCATCCAAACAAACAAACAAAATCAGACATCATCCATCCATCCATACAAACTAACAAAATCAGACATCCATCCATCCTAACAAAATCAGACATCCATCCATCCATCCTAACAAACAAACAAACAAAATCAGACATCCATCCATCCATCCATCCATCCATCCAAACTAACAAACAAAATCAAACATCCATCCATCCATCCATCCATCCAAACTAACAAACAAAATCAGACATCATCCATCCATCCATACAAACTAACAAAATCAGACATCCATCCATCCTAACAAAATCAGACATCCATCCATCCATCCTAACAAACAAACAAACAAAATCAGACATCCATCCATCCATCCAAACAAAATCAGACATCCATCCATCCATCCATCCATCCTAACAAAATCAGACATCCATCCATCCATCCTAACAAAATCAGACACCATCCATCCATCCATCCTAACAAAATCAGACATCCATCCATCCATCCTAACAAAATCAGTCATCCATCCTAACAAAATCAGACATCCATCCATCCATCCTAACAAAATCAGACATCCATCCATCCATCCTAACAAAATCAGACATCCATCCATCCATCCTAACAAAATCAGACATCCATCCTAATAAAATCAGACATCCATCCATCCATTCTAACAAAATCACACCCATCCATCCATTCTAACAAACAAAATCAGACATCCATCCATCCATCCTAACAAAATCAGACATCCATCCATCCATCCTAACAAAATCAGACATCCATCCTAATAAAATCAGACATCCATCCATCCATCCTAACAAACAAAATCAGACATCCATCCATCCATACAAACTAACAAAATCAGACATCCATCCAAATATCTATTCAGACATCCATCCATCCAAACAAATAAGACATCCATCCAAGCTTCTGTTCAGACTTCCATCCAAACAAAATCAGACATCCATCCACCCAAACAAACAGAATTAGACGTCCATCCAAGTATCTATTCAGACATCCATCCAAACAAACAAAATCAGACTTCCATCCAAACAAATCAGACATCCATCCAATCAATCCATCTATTCATAGCATCTATAGTGTTAAATGGCCAAACACTACAAATCTCAGGAGCCATCTCCAGGCATGTCACCCAGCATATGAAGTTGTTATTGCAAAGTAATATTTTTATTTATTTAATTTAATATATAGATTTTTAAACATATTATTCAGGTTATTGTCCTACTTGTCTTTCTTTCAAAGTTTTATAGGCTGTATTGAGTTGTTTCACTGACAGAATTGCTCAAATAAACGTGCACATTTTGTTATGAAACAGATGTCTGAGCCTCATTTAATTTTTTTTATATTTAGGTTTTTATTTAATATATGTACACAGCTGCAATCACATGATTTAACCCCCATTGCAAATCTGGTTTATTGTCAAAATTTACAGACTTTCAGCTGTTTGCAATGAACAAATCAAACAAAAGCGATTGAAATAGTTCAACAGTGACTACGTTTACATGGACAGCAGTAATCTAGTGTGCTTGAGCTGGAACACATGAAATACCTGAACTGGCTAGGGGTAGAAAATGTATGAAATACCTGAAAGGGGCAGAACAAGGAAGCTATAAATGGCTGCAAGCAGATTTCTGAGAAGGCAGGTTGTGAAAAACCCTCGAGTGACTGCAAAAGACCTGCAGCAAGACTTGGTGTAACAGGCACTGAGGTTTCAGTGAGCACAATAAGGTGTGTACTAAACTCAGAAGGTTTCCATGCCAGAACTCCAAGACGTTCACCACTACTGACCCAAAAGCACAAGAAAAGTCGACTCAAAATCATATAAATAATCCACAGAAGTTTTGGGATTCTGTTCTGTGGAGAGATGAAAAAAACTTGAACTTTTCGGCACGATGGATCAGCGGTATGTCTGGAGGAAGAAGAATGAAGAAAGAACACTCTGTCCACAGTCGAGCATGGTGGTGGCTCGGTGATGCTCTGTGGCTGCTTTGCATCCTCTGGCACTGGAAACCTGCAGCGTGTGGAAGGCGAGATGGATTCATTGAAGTATCAGGAAATCCTAGGAGAAAACGTCACGCCGTCAGTACTTTCCAACAGGACAATGATCCCAATCATACCTCAAATTCCACCAAGACTGGGTTGCAGAAGTCGTCCTGGAAGATTCTTCAGGGCCATCACGGTCACCTGACTTGAACCCCATAGAAAATCTCTGGTGGGATTTGAACCCAAGAATATCACTGAACTGGAGCCATTGCTCATGAGGAACGGGAGAAGATTCCTCAGGAACGCTGCCAGAAGCTATGCAGCAGGTCATAACAGCAAAACGGTGCTCTACTAAGTACTAAAGATGCTTGGCATGAAGGCGTTGAAATATTTTGAAACTGGAGAAATCATAAGTTGCATTTTCAGTTGAATTTGGGGAAAACACTTGAAGCGTTCGTTGTGTTGAACTATTTCAATCGCTTTTGTTTGATTTGTTCATTTCAAACAGCTGGAAGTCTGTACATATTGACAATAAACCTGATTTGCAATGGGGGTTGACTACTTTTGATTGCATCTGTGTGTGTGTGTGTGTGTGTGTGTGTATTAGGGCTGCAACTAACGATTATTTTCATAATCGATTAGTTGGCCGATTAGTATTTTTTATTTTTTTTTTAATTATTTATTTATATATTTTTAATTAATCGGTTCAGCGGGGCAAACTTTCAGTGCCTTTTTTTTGTTTATTTAAAATAAAATCCACAAACTGAGTGTTACAAATATAAATTCAGACTAAAACTTTACACAACTGTTTGTCCAAAACAGAAAAGAGCCCAATACACACACCAGAATGCATATTATTAATTTAGGACTGGAGTTTAATTCAGTGCTTTTTGTGCTTCCATAAAAAAAATGCATAAGTACTTATATAAAATATAAATATAAACTAACTAAATAAGAAATATATATATATATATATATATATAAAATGGGAGAGAGAGATATGCATAATTTTTTATGGATGCACAAAAATTACAGAATTAAACTACAGTCCTAAGTTATTAATAAAATCTCCCTTTCACTGCACCTTGTGGTTTCTTTTACTCGCTGCCATTAGACATATTAGTTTATTTGTTTACTTTTGATCATAATGTTCCAATTAGACATTACAGATCTTACTCGCGCTACACTCACTGTATCACCGTGTCTGCATCGTGTGTGAGGAGCAACACGGGCTCGTTACCAACGATTCACTTCCGTTATAATAAACGACAGAAGTTACACTGCAAGCGCGCAAATACACCATATAATGACAATAAACTGGAATTAAGCTAAAGCTTTTAAGCAACTCGTGACCGCATCACTGTCATGCTTCCGTGCTCCACAAACTCCGCTTTATAAAGTTTATTAATCTTCTCCGCAGTGTTTAATATAAAATGTTCCCTGCCTTAGAGGACTTAGAGGTCGCACACTTTCTTCCTCAGTCACGTGACGATTTCGCCTCCGTCTGATTAGGATTGAGGTCATGTTGGGAATAAAAGATAACGCTGACAGAAACAGTAAACTGAAGAAAGTCAGTATCGGTGACTCTGAGGCTAAAGCTAGCGGCGTCGCATTACGTGCGTGTGATGTCAAGCGCCGTTGACTAGGAAGTGGATTATACTTCCGATTAGTAAAAACCCGCTAGTGTTCCATTTGAGGTGATATTACCTTTCTGAAATTCATACACTAGACGGTAGAGCATATAGTGCATAGTGTAAGTGTACAGTACGTCATTTGGGTCACAAGTTTAGTATTTACTCTCTGAAGCGTGTTTTAAATGTACCGCGTGCCACGCACAATTGACCATGATTTTCATAATCAAATATTATCCATTAATTGTTGCAGCTCTAAAAAATAATATATTCTACTGCTCTCCTTGGTGGTTTGGTCATTAAGCACCGCAGTGGTAAAAAGCTGCCACCGTCACAGCCCTAGTCTTGTGAACTATATGTAAACATCTGTTATGTGAAATAGATTCTTCACGGTGTATAAATAAAAAAGAAATGCGATACTTTTTTTTTTTTTTCTTCCAAATGATCATTTGTGAATCCACCTTTTTTGAGCACAGCTGTATACATGTGTGAGTTCTTTTCTCCTGGAGGAGGGGCTGTGACCCCTAGAAATCCAGGTCTCATGAAAGTTCATGTAAGCATAACACACACTGAAGGGTCTATTTATCAGAGTATTATTGTGATGAGGCCTGACCCGAGGTCACCTTGGGAAGAACTGGCTCATTTCCGAAGGACTCCTGTGAGCTAAGCAGAGAAAGGCAAAATCAATGATCGGCTTGTTCAGTCTAATTGAGTGAGCCTGCTCCCTTGTGACTGGTTTTGATTGGAATGCCGTTATCCATTCAGCCAGCCACTGCCTTCATTCAGAGCGCTACAAAAAGGAGCAATTGTGAGCTTTTACTGGATTAAACGAGGCTGAATCAGTGGTGTTGTTTTCCTCCGATGCAGGCGTCCGTGTGCATATGTCCTTGATATGATGTGTGTAACTTAACATATTGGTCTACAAATAGAGCAGTACTCACAAACAGGAAATGGTTCAACAGGTATTGTTTAGTTGGATTTTGACCTTCCTCTGTGTTTCCTCACACACGACACAACTATCACTGCACCCACATGGACACTCTTTTGTCACCAGTGGAAAGTGTCAGTTTGAGTAAATCTTATACACATGGGTAGGACAAGGAAGTGCTATTTGGAAAATTCCATTCACAATAAAAAAAAAAAGGCGGGGGCAAAATAAATGACCTGTTTGATTTAGTTATGATTACTTCTCACAGGTTTTTTTTTTTTTTTTTTCCGTGTTACGCTCATCCTCCCTCGGACAGACTTCCTGCCTTACCAGGCTGCGACTGACAAACAAGTCCCAGATGAGGCATCACATCATTTCCCCTGAGCTACTGTCGAGTTTTAGAAAGAGGTGGAGGGTGTGTATGTGCTGATGAGCTAAAATCCAGGCTGTTTTAAAAGCACTTGGAGTGGTGTCTCAAATTCTTGACAAAAACAAATGTACTAGCTGAAATGTAATTGGAATTAAACAGACACCAGTGAAAGATGAAGACGATGATTCAGCAGCTATTGAGTGAGAAACTATGCCCGAGGTTTAAGTATTTGCAGATTTAGTGTAAGTTTAAATGAATGAACTGTGTCAATGGTTTACATGAGGGTTTAATCTGGAAGCTGTACTAATGCACTCTAGGCTTCTATGGAAATCTTCCTAAAGGCATTTTACTCGGAACCATGTCACAACCCTTTAAGGCTGCTAGATTGAGTTTAAACTGCCGGTTGATTAATATATATAACCAAATGTTTTTGTAGCTACTTGACGGCTTTTAACAATGCAACTGGTACAAATGGTGTTCCTGTCACGTCATTATCCTGTATTATTTATTCATGGGCCATCAGCCTTAGTCAAATTTAATCAACTAAGTAGAAAACGTCCGGACTGAATGATAAACCGTCCTTGAAAGATTCTTCAGAGGAATTTTGCGTTACACCATAACAGGGAACTCTACTGAAGGCCTTGAATTCTTATCAGTTTAGTACTCATGAGAGGACGTCAGCTCGGGGAAGGAGCTCCGAGCGTTCCCGCTGGATTAGGTTCAATGAAATTGGAGATCTGGTTTAATCCTTTCATGAGGTAAAAAGCTCTGTTCTTTTGGCTGATATTTCTCCCAGCGAGTTACAGAGTTCGTGATGGAGTTTGCCAGAACGATGATGAAGCAACAAAGCTGTGCTGTCGGTTGCATACATTTCTTCCACACAAGAACGCCTTGTTATTGATGTATTGCGCTGTTCTTATCGCTAGTAGGAGTGAGCGATATGACAAAATATCATCATATTATGATTCATGAAGGAGTTTCAGTGATGCACTATGTATCGTGATGTAAAGGTTTGTACACAAACTACCAGCACTACAGTAGTGTTGTGCTTTTTTTAATGTTTCATGATCCTTTATTTAATGTTAAGAAAAAGAAATAATAGAATAATATAAGTAATAGAAACACCGAAAAGGAGAAACAAAATGTGTATGAATCAGTACGTTTACATGAAGTTTGGATCTTTTATTTACTTTCATATTTATAAGTAGTTAATATGGCCATGTGTGTGTGGAGTTTGCATGTTCTCCCCGTGCTGCGGGGGTTTCCTCCGTGTACTCCGGTTTCCTCCCCCAGTCCAAAGACATGCATGGTAGGCTGATTGGCGTGTCCAAAGTGCCCGTAGTGTATGAATGGGTGTGTGAATGTGTGTGTGATTGTGCCCTGCGATGGACTGGCACCCTGTCCAGGGTGTACCCCGCCTTGTGCCCGATGCTCCCTGGGATAGGCTCCGGGTTCCCCCGCGACCCTGAAAAGGATAAGTGGTATAGAAGATGAATGGATGGATGGAAGTAGTTAATATATATTCATATTTATTTCATTTTAAAAAGTACAGTACATTTTCATGGTTCGGTCAGTACTGTTTATTTTTGTAAGAAAGTTCAGTATTTTATTTTGAGTGTTCAGAATCGGTTGATTAATCGTTGATCAGGTAGGTACAGCCCAGCTCGGTTATCGTTATCTGTAAACTCCACTATCGGTCGACCTCTAGTTGGAACGCCACTCGTCCGATGAAATTGGTGGACTGGAACTAACTGTTGTACAGTGAATGATTTGTTATAAGCCTGCTTTGCCTTACAGTCAGAGCTACTGTTCACCAGTCAGCTGTGAGAATCCAGCAGTGACATGATGTGTAAATATGTTCATAATCACAGTATTATTCAGGGTATCATCAGGTGTCGAGGTTTTTATAACACCACTCTTACTCACTTTATCAAATAACTAATCTACATTAAAAAAAAAAAAAGTTTTACGTCATTCTAAGACCTTTTATTCACAAAATAAAGAAAAATCTCTGAACTACGTATTCAGAATAGGGCATGTTTATCTTGTTCATTTAGGCAGGTATGAACACACTATCCTTTTTTTTTTTTTTTAACCAAATAGCAAAAGAACCAAACGTATCAAATGAGTCAACAAACGGAGTAATAAGTGGCGTAAGTGAAATTAAATACTCTGTTGTGCACCATGAAAACATCATTAGGTATGATGATAATTTGCCACATCACTCCCACCTCTACTGTCGTGGCGTTTGTGGCTTTCTGTTACTTACTCGGTGCTAGTGTTAGTAGCACTCCTAAACACTTTCTCTAATCATCATCTTTCTGTTCTTCATTCATCTTATTTTCCATTTGGAGGAAACTTGTTCTGTTTAGTTTTTTTTTTTTTTTTTTTTTTTTTTAAACTGTCGGCTGCTTTAATAGCTGGATGCTTGGCTTGTATTCTGCCACCCTTTTAAGTTGCTTCGCATGCATATGCATGAGTCACCCACATTATTAAAGTTTACTGGTGAAACACAGCTGGATCATCAGGTTTGTTGTGCTGGTTTGAGTGTTGTGTAGCATCACAGAACACATTAAACTGCTCCTAAAGATGTGTTTTAAACAAATGCTGTTCGCTGTCAGCGGGGATTGCGTTACGTCGTTCCCCTGGAGGCAAATGTACCGGTTCATGGCAAGCACATTACGTAGAGTCATAAACATGTCATTTCTCTCTCTCTCTCTCTCTCTCTCTTTCTCTCTCTGTCTGCTCCAGATTTTCTCTGCACTCAACCTAAGCATCCCAATGAGTTGTGACTCTACTCACTCCAATCCTTAGCATGAACGCAAAGCAAATCTCAACTTTTCTGCTTTTATTCACCAGCATCTACAGCCAAGAATGGCAAGAAAAATCAAGCTTGCACAGGAAAGACTGAGATTGTGAAGTGGAGGGGAAAAGTGTTAATTCAGTTGGCCGTGTGAGACGATTTGCTGTGGAAAAAGCCTGCTGAAAAATGCTGGCTGGACTCCCATGTTCAGAGAGAGGATTTGCTCTGCTTGGAATACATGCATTCATTTTCCTATCTTTTCTTCTCAAAGCAGTTTAGCTCAAGGCTGCAATGCCATTTGAAGTACTTGCTTGCTTCAAAAAGCCTTGGTTCAAGAAAGTCTAAGGTGTTTATTTTTACCCTGTCCTGTAATAGCAAGGTATCACCCGATTATTACCTGCTGTATGCACACACCCATTAAAAAGGACTTCTATTCTTTCTCCGCCCTCTTAACGTCATGCTAAATGTTTCCAGATGTGCTGAATCGGCCTGTGAACGTTCTGTGCTGCTAAGAGCTGAGGGAAGAAATCTTCCAGCTTTGTGCTTTCAAGTCCTTGATGAGAGTACAGAGTATTTCCAGCATTCAGTCGTCTAGGCTCGATTGTCTACCTCATAACATCGTGGAAATCTAATTTAACGTATTCCTGTGTGTTTAATCGGTGCACGCCCTATGAAACCTATTCCGGATGAACTGTGAAAGGCTGCTGAATAATACTGAGTGACCAAGGAAAGGCTGAATTGGCTTCTTGAAACCAACTGCATATCATGTTTCCTGAAAATGTACCACTTGTGCAAGTCAGTGAATAAGAAGCCTTTCCAATCATTGTGTTGATTTGTGGCAAGACTTGATTGTGTGGCAATTCAGTGCGAGTGATCGGGTTTAAATGCTTCGCTGCAATGTCTTCAGCGTGCACTCCTGCACACATTACTTTAAAATGAAATCTGCTTCTTTTATTGACTGCAGAGAGAAAATAAAGGCCTTATGGGTACGAAATGGAGCGGGGGGGGGGGTAGACAAATCATTAATTCATTATCTAGACCAGGTTATGTTTACCCAGAGGCCTAATTATCTAAGCTAAAAAGATGAGATAATTACGTGCATTAATTCAGACTATAGTCTTTATCCTGTCTTGGTAATGTCTCTGGTGATGAAGTTTGTCCTGTTTGCACATAAAGGCAGAAAGTTTTTGGTTAATATTTCAGCTATGTGCTGTGGCGTTCTCTCATCACACACAAACACGTTCTTTGAGTTTGGATAGCGCGTCATGTTTGCTCGGTGAAATACAGTACGGTTTTAAATGTGAGCTGACTGCAGGTTGCACTAGTGGTAAAGTTGTTTAACAGCTTTTGTCCTGCACCGTTCTGTATTTTGCTCTGTTTTGTTACTATTTGCACATCCCTTCATATTCTTGATTCTGGAAAGATAGCCGAGCATCTTAATACCCCTTGTAAAATACACTATATAGCCTAAAGTTTGTGAACACCTGACAAATCAAACCCATGTGTGGTTCTTCCCCAAACTTCTACCATAAAGTTAACAGCTATAGCAGTAAGATTTCCCTTCACTGGAACTAAGAGGCCCAAACATGTTCCAGCATGACAGTGCCCCCTGTGCACAGGGCAAACTCCATGAAGATATGGTTTGCAACGCAGTAGTCAAACTGGTACAGGGGGATTTCAGTGGAACCATGCATATAGTTGATAGCGCATAGAGTTTAAAGTCTCTAATATGGTCACCTAATATGGTGCTCCTGTGTGTTTTATGAAGACATGGTTTGGAAGGTCAAGGTTGTTGTGGAAGAACTCGAGTGGCCTAAACAGAGCCCTGATCCATTTTGGGATGAACTGAAACGCCAACTGCACCCTAGGCCTTCTCACCCAACATCACTGACTGACCTCAGTAATGTTCCTGCGGCTGAGTAAGCACAAATCCTCACTGCCACTCTTCAATCTCTAATGGAAAGCCTTCCCAAAAGAGTGGAGGTTATTATAACAGCAAAGGGAGGACTATATCTGGAATGGAATATTCAAAAAGTAGATACGGATGTGACGGCCTGATGTCCACAAACTTTTTGCCATATGGCGTAGTTCTTGCTAACAGCCAGACCACATCTATGGTTCACATGTGTAGTGCAGCAAGTGGTGGGCTTCAGGAAAGAGTAACACTCACCACAGTGCTTTCTGAAAATGTAGTGATTAGTCACTGTAATCAGTCTAATCTAAACATGTATGTTTGAGTATACGTGTTATTTCAGCGTGCTTGTGTGCGCCGAAATTTCAAAAGATGCAAATAAATTTTTTGGTTCATTTTTTCGGATGTACATATTGAATGTCGTCACATCTAAGCGGCATGTAGAGAGGGTGATGTGTATTGGGTGGTGGCTCATGCATTTGCAAGATTTGAAAGACCGAATAAAGGAAGTGAAGAAGAACAAAAAATAATTTGGGGAAGTACCACACATGTTTGGCAAAACAGTAGTCAGACTGTAGAGGGGGATTTCAGTTGAACTGTGTACAGAGTTTATAGTACAGAGTTTCATTAAAGTTACGTCCTCAAACCTAATATGGTGCTTCCTTGTGTTTTTATTTCTAGTGTCTCATTCTCCTTTTGTATGCTGTGTTGAATTAGAAAAGCAAATGAGCTAAGTTGGATGATGCTTACATACATTTGTCATGTAGTACATCAGTGAACTTTGACTGAATATTTTCACATTTAAGTTAACGTGCCAGCGCAAAGTTTTCCAAAACATTCATCAAGCGTGAGGAGTATCTGAATAAGATTCAGGTATTGTGTGATTGCACTAAAACAGTATTTAATATACAGAAGCAAACCAGAAATTGGCTATTTTTCGAAGCTGAAGCCAGACACATGTCTGATCAATAATGAACAGGGGCTTGTTCTTCATACATTGCTTAACAAATCTAAGATAAAATGCTATATTTACTGAATGTGATAACGTAAATCGGTTCTTCGAATACACATGGGAAGTCGATTAGTGTAGACTGATTGAGTTGTTTTAGAAATGCAAACTCCATTTGGCCTGGAAAGGGCAGGTACAGTGCTGTGAAAAAGTATCCTGAGTTCTTCTGGTTTTTGTGTATAGCTCATACTAAATTGTTTCAGAAATTAAAACAAAGGCAACACAAAATACAGTTTTTAAATGATGGTTATTTATTGAAGCAAAAAAGTTAACAAATACCAGCTGGGCCTGTGTGAAAATGTATTTGCCCCGTTGTTACGAATTCCCCAAATCTATGAAACTGTATTCATTATAGGGTTCAGCTGGACTAGACACAATCAGGCCTTATTACTACAAACCCTGTTCAATCACATCAACATTTAAATAGAACTTTTTCATCAGCAAGAAGTTAAAAGGTCTTATTCAGTAACACACTATGCCAAAGTTGAAAGAAATTCCAGAAATGATGAGGAAGAAGGTGATTGAAATACATCAGTCTGGGAAGGGTTACAAAGCTATTTCAAAGGCTCCGGGACTCCAAAGAACCACAGTGAAAGCCATTATCTCCAAATGGAAAAACTCTGCACAGTAGTGTACCTTCTCAGAAGTGGCCGACCTTCCAAAATTCCTCTAAGAGCACAGCAACTACTCATCCAGGAAGTCACAAAAGAGCCAAGGACAACATCAAAGAACCTACAGGCCTCTTGCATCAAAAAGCATCTCTGTTCATGACTCCACTATCAGAAAGACACTGGGGAAAAATGGCATCCATGGAAGAGTGGTGAGGTGAAAAACACTGCTACCCCAGAAGAACATTAAGACTCATCTGAATTTTGCCAAAACACACCTTGATGACCCTCAAACATTTTGGGAGAATGTTCTGTGGACTGATGAGTCAAAAATGGTACTGTTTGGAAGACAGGGGTCCGTTACATCTGGCGTAAACTAAACACAGAACTCCACAAAAAGAACGTCATAGCTACGGTCAAGCATAGTGGTGGCAGTGTGATGGTGTGGGGATGCTTTGCTACTTCAGGGTCTGGGCAACTTGCAATAATTGAGGGAAACATGAATTCTGCTCTCTACCAGAAAATCCTAAATCCTAATCCTAGAAGTAAGTGAAAGGCTGATCTCCAGTTATCAGAAGCGTTTGGTTGCAGTTATTGCTGCTAAAGGTGGCACAAACAGATTTTAAGTTTAACGGGGCAATTAGTTTTTCACATGGGTGCTAGGCGTTGAATAACTTTTTTTTTTTTTTTCTTTTTTTTTGCTTTAATAAAATAAATAATTTAAAACACTGTACTGTGTCTTTACTCAGGTTACCTTTATTTTATGTTGTATTTCATTTGAAAATCTAAAACTATTTAATATGAGATTTACACAAACACAGAACACATCAGGCACTGTATATCAGGACTTGGAAGCAAGATTAGGCTGTTCATGATTGAATAACGCAAATTATACAGAAACCTGGAGAGGCTATTCAATTTTCCTTCTTTGTCTTGTGCACAATGTGCAGTTTAGTTTAACGTAGTTCGAGGATACTACATCTACGTCAGGAAATCATAAAGCTTGCTACGTGCATGCCAAGTTTGCTATTTTGAAATCATGCACACAATTTATTTAAGTAGGAGTAGTTTTATAAATACGTCGGCAGCAGACCTCCTACAGTTGTGTACAGGTGTGGATATCAGTGACGACATCTCACATCCCCATGCTAACAAAAAGAAAAAGTCTACCCGTAGACATGACTTCATCGCTGAGACTTAAGTTGCACCTAAGCCGCAAGATGCTTGTTCAAATTTGTATGAGGTTACATGCTTCTAAATGTGTGGTCTAATCGTGTTTATATAGGATAAGCCTGATCCTGAGCATGTCTGATCTTTCAGATTTGATACCAAGACAGCAACAGCTTCGAGGACAAATCCGGACAGATCCAGAATCATGTCAAATCAAGTGTAAAGAATGGGCACCTGATGGAATTGTTACCAAGTAATTTTATGTAGTTATCATTAGCTTAAAAAGTTATCAGCCTATAATGCTAGTCAAAGTGGCAAAAAAATAAACCATATTGTATAGAGCAACAGTTTTATAGCAACAAGTTATGAATTGTAATCAGTTGGAGCCCCAAAACTGGCTTGTCCCTGCTGTTTTCCATTCAGCATAACATCTTACAGACCACAGTTTTTTTTTTTTTTCCAAGGGCTGGGCGAAATATCGATATAATACCGATAGTGTGATAAATGATTACATGATACACTTTTCTGAGATATCGTTGGCGTGGTGAAGTATGTTTAAAAAAAAAAAATGTTTTTAATAATTACAAATTAAATGGTACTGAATGGATGCTGTTCATTTGAGGTCATTTTTTAAAAACTTCACCTTCATTGTCTTTGTAGGCATTAAAGAAAAGTATTGTCAAACTCTTCAACTTTTTTTCTGTTTATTTTACTACTGTTCGTTCTCTAAATTATATAACATCATGCGCATCGTGTAAAGTAGAAATGTCCTCAAGCATCACGATATGATATTTTTGTCATTTCGCCGAGCCCTAGTTTTTGCCCTTCAATATCGACCATTTAGAAGAGCACTTTAAAGCTGTTGGTTTAACCCAAGCTAAAAATGGCTGCCATTGTAGACCCCTCCATAGGCCCATTATCAAAGCCCATTTATTTCATGGGTTGAATTATCTAATGTGATTGGTCCGAACATGATAAAATATATATATATATTATAATAGTGGCTCTGACATTAGTAAATTCAAATCACACATTTATATTGATGTAATAAGGGGACAACTGTGTGTGGCTGCTATAACATAGGGCTGACATGCTCATTCTGCAAACCTTGCACAATATTAATTGTAACTATAAACCATTAAAATTTCATTAATACATAAAAAAAAAAAAATTTATTCCTTGGCAAATTGCTGCTGTATAAAAGGAATAAATCACATTGTGGTGTGAGGTTATTTGCCAATACTCATCAGCCTTAGTGCTGATTAGTACACACTGATGTAATTTATTCCTTACATATTATTGTCAGCTCCAGTCCTTTAAGTTTTGTAGAAAATGTGTTTAACTGCTCTGCCTTGAAGTCTGTTGGAGCACTGCCCTAGTTCTTGTAATTTATCTCCCTGTAACAGCACAAGGTGTTTTGTGAGGGGAAACCAGAATCTTCATAGCAGTTCTATTTTGTGCCTAATGTGTGAAGAGTGATTGGGTCTCGGGCATGATGCAAAAAGTTCCCTAAAAGGTCTGCGTTTGACTTTCAAGTATGTCGTCTTCTGGGGTAGTCTTTTCATGTCTACTTTTTTCCTCTTTCTTTAGTCTGAAAGGCTGCAAACTCCACAGGCTGCATGACTTTATTTCTTTTAACTAAATCCTAATAGAAATGGAGCATGGCATCCCCAAGGTCGTCTCTGGTTGCGGTGCAGGAGAGTTTACTAATTCTGATCGATGCAGTGTCTGGTTTCACCAGACATCAGTATTAAATTAAGAAATCCGGAAATATAAAGAATTCACAACATTAAAGTTCATAAATGAAGTTATGTGTAATAAAGCGGAATGACACGGGGAAAAAAGTATTGAACACGCTAATTAATACTTAGTGGAGAAGCCTTTGTTTGTAATGACCGCTTCAAGACACTTCCTGTATGAACAAATTAATCGGCCGCAAATTTAATGTTGTGAATTCTTTATATTTCTTGAGTTAATACTGATGTCTGGTGAAAAGTCCATGTGAATAGCCTCATTGGAAATATATTTACTGAAAAAAATGTTGACACGTCCAATACTTTTCCCCCACTGTATATAATTCATGAAATAAAGCCAAAATCTGACAACGTTTGCCATAAATGCTATTTAAAAGTTTAAACCAATAAGGAGAAACACAGCCTTCTTAACTTGATAAAAGCTTCCGACAGCCTGTGCTACTCCCAAACACTGCATGTTTAGATAAGAGAAAATAGCAAGATAAACAGGCAGCACTTTGCTGAGGACTGCGCTCATAACAAGAGGTTCAAATATTACTTCAGATGTATGGAATTGGTACAGGATTGAAAAGTCAGATGAACAAGTTTATGTGAAATATAATGCTGCATTACATCTAAGCGGTAAATTGCCGGTCGGAATTACATAATTTTCAACTTCGGCATGTTCGACAGATGACATGGGAAACCGGTCGTCCCCATGTTCATATTTTAATAGAAACAATAGGGCTGTGACTGTGGCCGTGGTAGTTTGCCACCACGGTGGTGTCACATCACACAGCACGTTAATGTTTCTGCTTGAGTGGGCACTATGACGAGTACAAAGTGCAACGTTTTGTATACAAATGTAATAATAACAGTTGCAATATTTAATTTGTATTTATAGCCTACCATATACCGGGAGATTTTATGTTAATACACAAATTACGTAATCATAATAAAACCTTATATGGTTTTGTCTGTTAGTTTGGCGCGGGTTTGTTTGAGCGCAGCAAAATCCAGTCAGGTGAATTCTGCTGTTTCACTTCGGGTTCTGAAACTGCGATGGATCTTGTTTGAAACCAAATGTTACATCGACGATCTGGGAATTTTGGATTCGTGCCTAACGAGAGAGGTGAACCAATAAATTTGGATGAAGCCATATGTCTGGTATTTCTATCAAAGTTTTATAGGCTTGTGGTTTACTACACTTGTAAAAGAAATAAAGTATTCATCAGAGAAACGTGCGACTGTGTTTCACTTCATCTCTCTATTATCCACCAATTCGACTTCTCCCCTTGCATGCAATCACAATACTGTATCCCACAGCGCCCTCAGGTGTTTCTCATTGCAACAAGACAATTAAATTAAATTATCTTTCTCCAACAGCTAACTGCATAGTCAACGTTTTAGATTTAACAAATGAACGTCTGTATGTTGATTAATCTTGAGCTAATTTGTCTATATACCGTATAACTCATTTTACAGGTAAGAAGTTTTACTTTGTTTATTTTGTTTGTACTTTGTTCAGGTCCTTCCACAACGTTTCTATTGGATTAAGCTCATGACATTGACTTGGCCATTTCAAATCATTAACTTTATTCTTCTTTAACCATTCTTTGATGGAACGATGTGTGTGCTTAGGGTCTTTGTCTTGCTGCTTGACTCACTTTCTCTTGAGATTCAGATCATGGACAGAATTTGCTGGTATAATTCAGAATTCATTGTTCCATCAATGATAGCCATCCAGGCCCAGATGTAGCAAAACAGGCCCAAACGATGTTACTACCACCACCATGTTTCACAGAAGGGATAAGGTTCTTATGCTAGAATGCAGTGTTTTCCTTTCTCCAAACATAACACTTCTCATTTAAACCAAAAAATATATATTTTGACCTCCTCTATCCACAAAACATTTCTTTCTGACTCGTCCACGTGATCTTTTGCAAATGCAGAAAGGCAGCAGTGTTCTTTTTTTTGGAGATCAGTGGCTTTCTCCTTGCAACCCTGCTATGCACACAATTGTTGTTCAGTGTTCTCCTGATGGTGAACTCATGAACATTAACATTAGCCAATGTGAGAGAGACCTTTAGGTGCTTAGAAGTTACCCTGGGTTCCTTTGTGACCTTGTGGACATGTCTTCCTCTTGGAGTGATCTTTGTTGGTGGACCACTCCTGGGGAGGGTAATGATGGTCTTGAATTTCCTCCATTTGTACACAATCTGTCCGATTGTAGATCGGTGGAGTCCAAACTCTTTAGAGATGGTTTTGTAACCTTTCCCAGTCTGATGAGCATCAACAACTCTTTCTGAGATCCTCAGAAATCTCCTTTGTTTGTGCCATGATACACTTCCACAAACACGTGTTGTGAAGATCAGACTCTGATAGATCCTAGTTCTTTAAATAAAAAAGGCTGCTCGCGCACACCTGATTGTCATCCCTTTGATTTAAAACACCTGACTCTAATTTCACCTTCAAATTAACTGCTAATCCTAGAGGTTCACAGATATCTAATATTGGATAATTTTCCTCGAAAAATAAATAACAGAGTAGGACTGCAACTAACGATTATTTTCATAATCACTTAGTTGGCTGATTATTTGTTTCCCGATTAATCGGATGGGGGCGGGTCAAACTTCCATTACCATTTTTTTCATTTATTTAAAATAAAATCCACAAATTGAGTGTTACAAATATAAACTTCAGACTAAAATTTTTCACAACTGTTTGTCCCGTTATATAAGACTGAAAAGAACCCAATACACACAAACCAGAATAACCAAATTGATTAATTTTACAACATATCATTTGAATATATTTTGATACATTTACAAAAAATAATATTATTTAACATTTTAAAAACTTTCCTACGGACCCCCTGCAATTACACCACTGGTCCGCGGAAACGCTGCACTAGACGGTAGAGTACATAGTGCATAGTGTAAGTGTACAGTACGTCATTTGGGACACGGCTTTAGTATTTACTCTCCGAAGCGTGTTTTCGGAACAGAAGTAACGTAATGAGTAAACGCACCCCGTGCAGACCGACTAATCCATAATGAGATTCGTTGACAACTATTTTCATAATCCATTATTATCGATCTTATCGATTAGTTGTTGCAGCTCTATAACGGAGTATAATTTTTTTTGTCTCATTTGTTTAATTGGGTTCTCGTTGTCTACTTTTAGGATTTGTGTGAAAATGTGATGTTTTAGGTAATATTTATGTAGATGTATAGAACAATCTAAAAGGGTTCACAAACTTTCAAGCACCACTGTATGTTAACAGAGCACTTCAAGTATTTGTAATTTATGTTAACCCCTGCAGGCAGAAGAGTGAGCTTGGGCAGTCTGGGTTAAAGGTCACTCGTGCAGAGGTTGTTATGCACCTTGCTGTGGTTGCTTGTGGAAACCGACTGGAGGAAACACTTACCATGGTTAAATCAGCACTCCTCTTCAGCATCAAGAAGATCAAGTTTCACATCTTTGCAGAGGAGGAGCTGAGAGAACAGTTTGAGAAAGAGGTAAGAGTTCATTTAGAGCTCTCCTAGTCCTTCCTTTCATTATCAAGTAAACCTTGTGGTTTATTTTTCTGACATTTTATTCCATGTTAGTTTGTTCATATTTAGCAATATTTGCTTGATGGTCTATCTCTGAGTTGAATGCTCAAACATTTATCAGGAAAAGCAGGCCTGAGTCATTTCTCTTGTTGAATTTTACCTTTAATTTTACTTCAACTCTTATCAGAGCATCAGGCCCTACATTACCATCCACTGTGATTCACTCTGTTTGAATTTTGCATTATCTACCCACACAAGATCCTTCTTGCATACACCATCCTAGCTTTTTATGACTGTCACTTCCATTGTAGGATTTTCTTTTGCTATGGAACATATAGTGCTTTTTTTTTTTTTTTTTTGTGCAGCTTGGCTCCATAAGGAATTATTATGGATGAATTATTACCCATAATTCCTTATGTTGTCACTCTTTTGGTACTTAATTACCCATACTGAATTCGGTTCACCAAGTCTCAATTCTTTCTACACTATGTGTAAGGGCACTAGGTAAGGCATTCCTCCATCGTGTTACACTAGATTGTCAAAAGTTTGTGGACACCAGAGTATCACGCCCATGTGTGCTTGTTGAACATCCCATTGTAGATTTAGTCCCCTCCCTTTGCTGTTATAATAACCTTCATTCTTCTGGGAAGTCTTTCTATTAGGATTTAGTGTATGGCTGTGGGGATTTGTGATCATTCAAGTCACAAGAGCGTTAGTGAGTTCAGGCACTTATGTCAGGTGAGGAGGCCTGGCAGGCAGTCAGCATTCCAGTTCATCCCAAAGGTAATCAGTGGGGTTGAGGTCAGGGCTCAATGCAGGAAACTCGAGTTCTTTCATTCCAACCTTGGCAAATGATTTCTTCATGAAGCTTGCTTTGCCAGTTGATATGCTGGAACATGTTTGGGCCTCTTAGTTCCAATGAGGAGAAATCTTAACACGCTGGACTCCTGATCGGAAGGTCATGAGTCCAAACCCCAGCACTTCCAAGCTGCCACTGTTGGGCTCTTGAGCAAGGCCCTTAACCCTCAACTGCTCAGATGTATAAATGAGATTAATGTACGTCACTCTGCATAAGGACGTAATGCCATAAATGTAAAGTAATGTTAATAATACATTATACAAAGACATTCTACATGATTGTGCTTCCAACTTTGTTGCAATTGTTTGGCCCACATATGGGTGCGATGATCATGTGTCCAAAGACTTTTGGCCATATAGTGATTGTCCTATGTAGGGTGCAAACAAAGTAAATAGGAAGCCATTTGTCTTAGATTTGCCTTAGCAGAGCAGGGACACACAAACAGAACTAAAAAAAAGTTCATGGCATTGATTGATGAAACACAGTCACACATTGATTGATGGCATAAATCACTTCTCTTCCTAATCGTGTATAGTGTCTCATAAGTTTCTCAAAAGTGCTTTGATTCTGGTAGATTTAAGCGGCAACCTCACATTGTGAAACAGCAATTTAAGGTTTCATATTTATTTTTATTTATTTACCTGCATTAACATTTTTTTCTGGTCACATATTTATATTTCCCCCATCGTCTAAGGCTAATCACAAATAGCTTCCTGTTCACTTTGCTTGCACCCTGTAGCATGATTGAGCTGAATACCCTACCTAGTGCCCTCATGCATAGAGTAGAAAGATTCAAGATTCATCCACAGCTGCACATCTCATTGTGGTTTTGGCTATTTTTTTTTTTTTTTTTTTTTTTTTTTAACAACATTGTCTGGTAAGGTTTACTCTTAAACGTTCCTGTATGTTCATTATAGTATTAGCACATTGGCTGCATTTGAGTGAGTGGAGAGCCAAGGTTGCTGTGTCTCGTGCTTGATAGTTCACGTCACATTTAATATGAAGTTTCTAGGTTTAGGTTCATTTAAAATTATTATTACGAATTTCAAGTCAAGCCCCTGCTGCTAAACCTCCAGAGAAACTCTTCTTCCTTTCATGCGTAGAGTTACTATATGTAATAGGAAAGCAACACACACTGTACCCTATTACTCTAATCCTGAGTTTGGATCTGTTGCCAAGCCGTGGTAATATGCGCTGTTCAGTGGAGAAGATTGGTCATGTGTCCAAACGGTATGTTACACATGGCAAGGGAACTTCTACAGCCCCCGGTGTGTTAATGTATTCAAGTCAGACAGACACAGACATCCCAGCATGTCCTCAGCACCGCTTCAGTAGGGCCATTCAGAAGGGTCGCGATGGTAATGAGTGGAAAAAGCCTTCACATCATTTGTGCTTTGATCCCTCACCCATATCAGTGACACAATCGTTGGCTTTTAGCATTGTGAGCGTTCCCTCTGGAACAAACTCTTTCACAGTAATGTGGACTCGGCGTGCAACAGAGCAGAAAATGATTAAGTCCACATGCAGAACAGGCAGCATTTGGAGAGTTCTAGGCCCTGGATATAGAAAGCAGACCCTGAGAAGGGAGCAGGATGCAAGCAGCAGGAAGTTGTAAAAGAGGTTGAAGGAAGAAGTTAATTAAAGGCATTACATGAGAGCAATGAATGCTGTCTGTAATAGTTTTCAGTGCAGAGATAATTGGAAGATTACAACAACCTGTGGCGTGCTTAATTCATGTCTCTGCAGCTCTTAGTATATGATTCTTGAGTTGAGTTGAACAAGTATATCAAATCAAACGCTCACCTGCGACGACTTTTTTTTTTTTGTTTCAGTTAAAACAGCCAAAATACAGTGGTGCTTGAAAGTTTGTGAACCCTTTAGAATTTTTTTTTTTATAGATCTGCATAAAACAGCACATTTTCACACAAGTCCTGAAGGTAAATAAAGAGAACCCAATTAAATAAATGAGACAAAAATATTATAATTTTCAGGTCATTTGTTTATTGAGGACTTATTGGATCATTTATCCAATATTACATATGTGTAAGTGGTAAAAGTTTGTGAACTTTTCGCTTTCAGTATCAGAACAGTTTCGACTCTGGGATGTTGGTGGGTTTCCTCACATGAACGGCTTGCTTCAGGTCCTTCCACAACATTTCTGTTGGATTAAGGTCAGGGATAGGGTTCACAAACTTTCAGGCACCACTGTAATTGGTCATTCTTCATGGATTGTCCGAAACAATAACACGTAAATATTTAGTTTACTAATAAATTATTTGCTATGAATTAGTTAATTTCAGTGAACTGTCCTCATAACCTACATGTGCACTTAATGGCCAAAAGTTTGTGGACACTTAACGATCACACCCGTATGTGCTTTTTGAACATCCCATTCCAGATTTAGTCCACTTTTGCTGTTGTAATAACCTTCAGTCTTCTGGAAAGGCTTTCCACTAGGTTTTGGAGCATGGCTGTGGGGATTTGCGACAAGAACATCAGGGTAGAGTTCAGGTTGTGACGTCAGGCAAGGAGGTCTGGTGCACAATCCGCGTTCCAGTTCATCCAAAAGGCATTCCTTAAGGTTGAGGTCAGGGCTCTGTGTAGGACACTCGAGTTCTACCACTCCAACTTTGGCAAATAATGTCTTAATGGAGCTCATTTTGTCCAAAGTATACTAGTCATTCTGGAACATGTTTGGGCCTCTTAGTTCCAGTGAAGGGAAATTGTAATGCTATAGCATAAAATACATTCTAGACCAGTGTTTCCCAACTGGAGTGCCGTCTGATGAGAGCAGGGGTGCCGTGAAAAAATCCTTCAAACATTTCTAAAATGCTAAATTGTGTATAAAACATTTAATGATAAATATCTGATGTCTGAAATAATAACTCAGACAGAAATAATAAGACCGACATGCATAATAATAATAATAATAATAATAATAATAATAATAATAATAATAATAAATTAACTATTTTTTAAAAAAAATTATTCCCTCCCCCTCGACTCCCCGTGTGTTTTATTCTAATAATTAGCGTGTGACGATGCATGTGTAGTGCAAATGAATTTGGACAGACTTCTTAAAAGAAAAGTTCCAGATGCTTCTGGACCATCAACTTCATCCTCATGCAACTAACGCTGTCTCACATTAGTGTTTGTGTAGGGTGCCACAAATATTTGAACATTTTCAAAGGGTGCCGTGACTGAAAAAAGGTTGGGAAACTCTGTTCTAGACAAATGTGTGCTTCTAGCTTTGTGGCAGCAGTTTGGGTAAGAACCACATATGGGTGTGATTAGTCCGGTGTCCACATATTTTTGGCCACATTGTGTATTTTGTCTGTCTAATTCGTTTTAATAATGCCAGCTTTCTATCGTAATTAGTATAGCACCATGACGTATGACGTCATATTTGACCTTATTACCGATTTGAGCAGTATTTGATGACTTGTATGACTCATACAGAGGTTCTCAGAATAAAAATGTCTGTTCCTTGTTAATATTATGGGTATTCGGTAGAGATAAACAATGATCACCTGGATTAACAATCACAATCAGTAAAGCCTAGTTCACCAAATCTGCAGGACTCTCAGGAATTTGATTCTGGTAAATAAATAAATAAATAAATAATAGTAATGCCTTTAAGCCACATATGTTCATTGACATAATCCAGCATATTTCATGACATACCTTTAAACAAATCAGTGCAATCTAACAAATACCTAAACCAAGCCAAAATAAGTGTGAGTGGAGGATTAGAAGTGAAACATTATGGATTTTTTCCTACTTTGTAGTGAAGATTATGCATGTTTTTGTTCTCTCAGAGGTACAAGATGTGTGTGTGTGTGTGTGTGTGTGTGTGTGTGTGTGTGTGTGTGTCATGTTGCTGTGGCTGAATTGTATGATATGGGGAATTTAGTCAACAGAACTCGCATTTATTTCAATTCTGTTGTAAGAACAAACGGTGAACAGTTTAAATGCCGTGAGTGAAACAACTAAAGAAACCAGTGTGTATGAGGATTGTGAGAAAAGTAGTTAAACACATTATCAAAGAATTATAATTTGTGTCTTTATCCTATTAAGTACATATTGAATTATCTGCAAATGAAATTTCAAAATGAAAGTTCATAGTAGTTGCTTCTAAACCGATAATGTGTCATTGTGTTTCATTGAAAAGAGTGGAGTCTTGATTCCTGACTAAAATAAAAAATTGTGACAATACATGTGCTTGATATTCATGCATGCAGAAGAGAAACACAGGAAATCCTGTAGTTTTTAGAATAATATGTAGTGGAAAACGTCAAAATCTGATCATGTTTTCGCCATGGTGTTCTTGGTTACTTGGTCAGGTGTTTTTAGAGCTGGGAGAGCAAAGCTCAGTCTTAAATTTCCCGAGAACTGGTTTTGGAATCACATGGTATAGCATGTGGCCTGCTGCATAGTGTGAATATCAGCATATCTCACACAAGTACTCATGCTACACATGATATGTTTAGTCCAGTAGTGGGGAAATATGGATCTTAAGTATGTCCTCAAGAATGTTAGCAGAATTGTATGATTGTTTCAGGTGACTTGTTGAGCAGAGACAATCGACCTCCTCTGACCACCTCCATTTTCTTTCTCAGCTGAGCCACTGGCTACAGTCGCTCTCCTCCAAGCTCCAGTACACTCTTTACCCAATTACTTTTTCCGTGGGGAACGCTGAAGAATGGAAGAAGCTCTTCAAACCATGTGCTGCCCAGAGACTCTTCCTTCCTGTAAGGGCGTGCCTTTTTATGTTTTCCTTAGCCATTTAAAAATAATAATAATAATAATACTATATTTGAAAAGAATTTAATAACCTAACATTTTCAAACCTCAGGTCATTCTGAAAGACGTCGACTCGTTGCTGTATGTGGACACAGATGTCCTATTTCTCCGGCCAATGGACGACATCTGGAAATTCCTGAAAGCCTTCAACAGCACTCAGTTGGCAGCCATGGCCCCTGAGCATGAGATCCCCAAAATCGGCTGGTATAGTCGTTTTGCAAGGCACCCGTTCTACGGCGTTACAGGAGTCAACTCCGGGGTCATGCTGATGAACCTCACGCGCATTCGCAGCACTCTGTTTAAGGTGAGAAGTAATGTGGTTTCCCAAGTGATTCTCAGTATTGCTCTTAAGATAAACAAATTATTTAATTTGCTGTTGGACGATCTGTTTGTTTACATAGTCTTATTTGAGCTTTGAATAGACGTGTGAAATAAATTCATGTGTCTAGGCTATGTTGTTGGAAGTGTTATAAGCTGAACTTTGAAATGGGAGTGCATGTAATAAAGCATTCAAAGCTGAGAATTTATTTATTTATTTATTTATTTATTTAGGGACTGAACTTGTGCTTAATTATCCTTGCATACAAAAAGACAAAAGACACCCCTGCTAATTCCCCATTTGCTTTCATGTACTGCACCTCCACCATTAAGAAGATTTTGGTATTTTTCTTTCATTTCTTAATTCCACAAGACTGATGTTTTATTATACGCTACCACAGGCATAACCACCACTTTAGAGGCCTGAACTACTGATGACCTCTCATTTCTTAAGATGAAATGTTACATGATCATTATGTTTATCTCTCTGTTCCCTGAACTTTACAACCCTCTTTAGATGAGTAGCATGTCAGAGACAAGATAAATGTAATGTATTAAAACTTACCATCGAATTGTTTATTTTTTTTATTATTTTTTTTTTTTAAACCTCCTCGCCATAACTTACATTAATCTAATTTATGTGCCCCTTTGGAATGCTGACGGGGACCAAGTTTCTAAGATCAAAGACGGGCAAATATCTCTGGTAGACGGAGGAAGTATTTTGCTGGTAAATGTGCAGAATGAGGCAATATCCCAGAGATCCCACAGCTCCGTACCCATGTGTGTGTGGTTTTTAAAATGCATGAGCTCTTCAAAATTCCAAAAGCATTGTTCTGTTCCTTTTTAGGGAGTGTTGGAAAATGAAAGTTGAATTTTAAATAACGTTTGAAAGGAATTGCTGGTCAATCACACGCTCATATATTGAATGAATATGGGGGGGGGGGACACGCTCAAGGATGTATGTATCTGTAAAGTAGACTCTATTGGCTCCTGACTGTGGGTCCTTCAGGAAGTAAGACACATTATTTAGTCACTGTAATTGTTGAATGCTTATTCAGACAAGAGCTCTATTGCCCTCAGCCTGGGGTTAAGTATCTTTTTTTTTTGTTTGTTTGTTTTTTTTTAATGAATGTGGTTGGAGGTGGTGGCATTTTATTATTTATTTTTTTTTTTTAACATGTTGCACATATCCAATGTAGGTTTTTTTCTTTGACACCTTGCTGGGGCCTTAGTCCTTACTTGAAGTTCTCATGAACCCCTTCATACTGCATCACTCAGAGACTTTAATAGCAACTGCTAATGAAATTGTGCAGAAATGAATGTGAATGTGTGTGCTTTGATATTAGCATCCTTCTGAAATCCAGTCAAATTTGACCTTTTAAACCCGAGCAAGTCAATGGGAACCGTGAATGAAAATATTCTGTATTGACAGATGTCTGAAAGTAATCTACTAGACTCAGTGTTGAAGACAATAACCTGCCACTCTCGATATTACAGAACAGCATGATCGCTAGTGGACTGTCATGGGAGGACTTGCTTCATCCACTTTACCAGAAATACAAGAATCACATCACATGGGGAGACCAGGACCTCCTCAACATTATTTTCCACTACAATCCAGGTAAATGTTTTTTGACGTGTTAATTAATTTAATGTTTATTTTTGTAGACTAGTGTCACATATGAAGTGTAACATATTGGGTAGCTGTCTTTATTATTATTATTCAGGGGCCAAGCTGCTTCTTCTTTGTCTTCTTCTTCGTCGTCTTCTTCTTCGTCTTCTTCTTCCCCATAGAACTATCTGGTAAAAATTTGTGACATTTGGCACATTGATTGGGGAGGGTCTAAAGAACATTCTGACCAAATGTGGTTCAGTTTGGGCCTAATTTGGAAGCACGTTTATAATCATAACTTTTGAAGCCAGGCATCCCAATTTCCGCCTAATTAACCATCTTGGATTTAGTCAAAAACTGTCTTTTCGCTATGCTAGGTTTTATCCAATCATCACTAAATTTAGCACATGTCATCTTCAGAGTAAGTTATGAAAAGAATTTTGAATATTCCAAACGGTTTGCCTGTAATGGTCCAAAAGAATGACAGCGAAGCCTCCAAGCAGGATGTAAGGCTGTATCTCTGCAATGACTTTGCATATTGACACAAAACTTGGTAGCCATTCTCAGGACCATGTCCTGAGGCTATGCAACAAATTTTGCGGCAGTGCCACGTACTAGTCAAAAGTTACAATAACATGCCAAAAATGCTTACATCTAACTGCCATCCGTTTTGGATGTCCTACCTCTCCGTTTCGGACGTCCTACCTCGGGATGGAGCTCTCATCTACTCCAATTCCAGATCGCTGGGACTACGGCTGCTTCTAAGGCCAAACAGACTGCATATAAATCCATAATGAACTTTCTCACACTATCTGTTGTTACCCAGATGAGGATGGGTTCCCTTCTGAGTCTGGTTCCTCTCAGGGTTTCTTCCTCTTAACATCTTAGGGAGTTTTTCCTTGCCACCGTCGCCACTCAGTGGCTTGCTCAGTTGGGATAAATCCGCACCTTTAATATCTGTATACCGTGTTGATATTTCTGTAAAGCTGCTTTGAGACAATGTCTATTGTAAAAAGCGCTATACAAATCAAATTGAATTGAAAATTGAATTTTTTCTAGTCCTCCTCCAAATTTTGTCCAATCTTCCCCAGATTTGTCCAGAGAATTCCAGCACTGTCCGTGGTCATAACATACACATCATGAGTGAAACTACAAATCACTCTTGAATCCTTTGCCTAATGTTATGGCTCTGCTTTCATATGAATGCTTAGGCAAAAATTGTAGCATGTCTGTCAATCTGTGGCTCACCAAGTCTAGTTATTATTATTATTATTATTATTATTATTATTTAAAGCTCCCATCTTTTATAGACCAGTGATGTAAACCAAACACAGATGGTTGCCTCGTCCTCTTCGTCCTTTGTCAGAAAATCAATACAATTGCCAGAGTTTAGCAACAGACATGTTTTCCTTCCCCCCCCAGATAGAGCCTTTTTAAAAAGCTCCTCTCCAGTTTGTTCAGGACTCTGTGTGTGAGTAGGTAAACACTTGACTACTCTGGAGTGACTGTGACAAACTCCGAGCAAGATGTGGGGATTAAGTACTCATGGCAGTAAGGGAGACATGGCACAGCTTGTGTTTGTCTGTCAGCGAGATGGAGCATGGCCAAAAATAGCAGTGCAGAAAACAGTCATTTAGACGTGTGAAAAGAATGTGTGAAACAAGCTTGTTAAACTCCGGGAGGCCAGACTTCAATGCTGGCAAAATAAAAACTATTATATACACTGTATTGTGTATTTTTGCCATTTCTCTTTCTGGCTGCTTTATTTGTTAATAAATCCCTTAATACATTGTATTTTGTTAAGAAATTGAAATGTTCATATGCTTATGCATGTATCTTTTTACTACTGTAGGAGTGTGCTAATGGCTGGATAAAGATTGTATTTTGAAAAGCTATTTTGTGGATCACATACAGTCATGGGGAAAAAGAAAGTACGTTCTCCTTCAGTTCTGGGTTTTTACTTGTCATGGCCTAAATAATAATTTTGTGGTCCTAACAAACCTCCTGAAAACAAAAAAACAACTTCAGGTGTCAGCAAAAAATAAAAACTCCACCACTATGCTTAAGAGTTGGTATGGGGTATTTTCACCAAACATGGTGCTGTGCACAATGACCAAATATTTCCACCTTGGTCTCATCAGACCAAAGGATATCGTTCCAGAACTTTTGTGGTTTGTTTTTTTGCAAACTTGCAAACTTAAGTCATGCTCCATATTCTTTCTGGAGAGAAGGAGCTTTTCCCAAGCCACCCTGCCATGTAAGCCATAGCGGTTCAATCTTTTTCCAATTGTGCTGATTATTTGATTATTGGATCACTTGATGTAGCTCTTGGCATTTCTTTATATCTCTGAGCATTAAACCATCTGACCGTGGCCTCTATATGCTGAGACACCCACTTCTGGGAACTCTCTTGAAGGCTCTCGGTTTGTAAAGAATCCTTCTCACTGTAGAATGGTGTTTCAAATTGTTTGGAGATGGCCTCATAACCCTTCCCAGATTGATGTGTGGCAACAAATGCTTTTTGGAGGTCATGTCTGATGTTCTTTCTTCTCTGCATGATGTAGATACACACCTGAGTGTGCCAGACCACCACACTACTAATCTTGTGCATTTCATTACTAACAACTGGTTGCTAATTTCTCTTTTAATGATTGTAGAAATAGGAAGGGTGTACTTATTTTTTTTTTCCTATCTGGTTTTTCAATGTCGGTTTACTTTTTGGCGGGAACAAATACTACTTATTGAAATCAGTTGTGGTTTTTTGTTGGTGGTGGTGTTACTGTTGTTACCTGGGGTTATTTGTTTGTTTATAGAAGTCGGTGAGGAGCACGCACGCAATTGTTATTTAAGCCCTGATGAATAAAAACACAGAATTGAAGGGGGTGTGTACTTTCTTTTTTTTCCATGACTGTCCTGTGGAGGCTGTATCAGTGCATTCGTGGTCTGAACAATAGCAATACATATTAGGCTTTGAACAACAATACAGTATCAGTCAGTTCACCAGGTGCAGCTTCATATGCACTTCGTTTGCACAGCTGAAGAAGGATGTCTGTCCAAAGCATCATATTTCTAAATAAACTTTGTTCTTGTTTTCACTTGGTTGTTTCATGCAATTAAGTATCAGGATCACTACATAGCCATATGGGGATTAGTACATCTAATGCAGGTTAAAATGCACCCCCGGATAATAATTAAAAACTAATTGTTCAAACTACATCCAGAGTTTTGAGGTGCATTCTAGTCACGTTATGTAAGTATAAATTAGGAGTCCTTAATCTTATCTGTAACAAGCCAGTGTGGTTGCAGGCTTTAACTCCAAATAGGAGCCACAGCTAATACTCATTTGAAGAACAAGTACAACAAGTGAAGCAGATGGGATGTAACCTGCAGCCACATCAGCTCATTGCAGATAATATTGTAGACGCCCGGTGGAAATACATTTCCCACATGCGACGAGCAGAACTCACCTTACATGTTACTTTCTTAATGTACATCCACTGTGATTGCTCTAATTTTGCCCCTTTTAAGGGATTTAAAAATGTCCAACAAAATTGGAGCTTTTGCATAAAAACAGGTGGTGAAGTAGTATGAGCTGATTTGTGAATTCTGGGTTCAGTTTGGCTAAGCAGAGACCCATTTGACTAATCTAATCAGGATACAATCCAGCTGCCAAATGCATGAAACGATCAGGTGTACTGTAAATTGGTTTTGTGTGTGTGCATTCATGACTAACACATGGGTAGGACTGGGCAATATGATGATGATACAGTGTAAAAGTCTTAGGCATCCTTTGTTTGTTTGTATTTTTTTTTTAACTACAAACTTTATTTGTAGATTTAAATTTTCTGACTTTTACATTATCGAGTCTGTACAAAAACATTTTAGATTTCCAAACATTAGTTTTCCAACAAAATTAAATGTTACAGAAAAATGTTTGCATGTCATTTAAAGAAAGAAGCATATTACGTAAGAGACGCTTTTCAGATTAAAAAAACATACTGAAGATTGCTGGTTTTGGTGCAAAAATAAGAAGCACGTGCGACAGTCAAAGTCTCCAGAAGAACCGTGGCCATTTCTGCAAAGATGCTCGATATAACTTACAGCTCATTACCTTATAAAACTACACTAAGTCTACCTGTGACTACTGTTTTTTTTTTGGGTTTTTTAAACCAAAGAGTCGTCAGACCAAATATTGGCTTTTTAATTTATTACTGTGTAATATTTATTTTTAATGTAGAAACATTTAATTTCATTATTTTTGAAGGCATCTTTGCTCTACAGCATTTCTTTTCACAGTACTGTATTACTGTGAGGAATTTTGTCTTGTATCAAAGCACTGTTAAATTCTTGAATCTGATTGGTCAAAAGTTTTGTTTAATTTTCTCGAGTGCCGCAGCTCTGACAGTAATTACAGCTGCAAGATAAATGACATGTTTATAATGTGCTCATTCTAATACATTTTTCTTTTAAATTTTGACTGTAGTAACAGCGATCTCATAAGGAATCTGTTTAATGCTGCATATAATCTACGTCTAATAGTAAGCAGGTTTAAAGATGTGTTCTTTAACAACCGAAAACCTTATCATTGTTGATGAGCTGAAGTTTTCTATAAGGAGACGTTTTAAATAACATTTTATGGAAAGAGTCTTCAGCATCAGTGTTTTTGTATTAGTTGTTCAAGTTTGCATAAAAAAAAATAAAAAATGCAGTTTGCTAACTAATCAATTTAGAGATTGACATATGTTGCATTTTCTGGTTCTCAGTAACAAGCTGCTTTTTTTTTCTTTTTTTTTCTGTCTTACTTCAAGAAAAAGTGATTGAACAACAGCTTGTGGCTGCTATAACACAAGTAATGACAAAAACTAACTTTGTGGAACTAACTCTGGACATTCCACAACATTTCAAAAATAACTACATGGATAAAGAATTTGTATTTGAATTACTTTGTAATTTGAAAAAAAAATTACTTTGTAAACTAAATTACTTAGTAAAAAATTACTTTGAATTACCTGTAGTATATGAGGAATAAAACACTCCATGTCATGTCATGATTGGTCAGAATGCAAAAGGCTGCAATGAACATCCATCCATCCTGTATACCGCTTACTCCTTTTCAGGGTCACGGGGAACCTGGAGCCTATCCCAGGCAGCATCGGGCACAAGGCGGGGTACACCGTGGACAGGGTGCCAGTCCATCACAGGGCACAATCACATACACACTCACACACCCATTCATACACTACGGACACTTTGGACACGCCAATCAGCCTACCATGCATGTCTTTGGACTGGGGGAAGAAACCGGAGTACCCAGAGGAAACCCCCGCAGCACGGGGAGAACATGCAAACTCCGCACACACAGGGCCACGGTGGGAATCGAACCCCGGACCCTGGAGGTGTGAGGCGAACGTGCTAACCACTAAACCACCGCGCGCCCGGCTGCAATGAACAATCGCGCAATATTAATGTGCTCATTTTAATGCATTATTATTTCTATAGTAACAGCTCCTATGCGGGGACTTGTGTGGCGGATGCTCCACGCAATCTGAGACTTAATAATAAACGGATTTAAAAACGGGTGATTTAAAAAGTAATTCTAATAATCGTTGATGGGATGAAATCTTTGGCTAGGAGACATTTATCTAACGTTTATGGCAGTCTCAGTTGTAAGCAGTCTCGTCTCTGTAATACGTTCCATTTCCTGTGTAAAATGACAGGATGTACAACCGTCCAGTGTGTAATTATTTTTGTATAACAGTCTGTTGTGTTATTCCTTACATAGTACATACATAATACGCTTTTTTTCTGAGAGTATTGCTGATATTGTCTGTTTGATTATTTTTAGAACACTGACTGAATGCATCATCACAGTGAATATTAAATGTTTTTTTCTTGTTATATTATTTATTGATATAGTTGCATTAAATAGAAGTACCATTGAAGTCATTGTTTTTTCATAGGAATAATGTCAGTAAGGTAAGGTTTTGTGTGAATGCAGGGCTTTTTTTCCTGTGTGTGTGTGTGTGTGTGTGTGTGTGTGTGTGTGTGTGTGTGTGTGTGTGTAAAATATAGTATATGTGTGCCTCTACAGAATGCCTGTATACATTTCCATGCCAGTGGAACTACAGGCCTGATCACTGCATGTATGGCAGCAACTGCAAGGGGGCCGAGGAGGAGGGTGTGTCTATTCTCCATGGCAACCGTGGCGTTTACCATGATGACAAGCAGCCAGCTTTTAAAGTGGTGTATGATTCTATACGTGATGTGAGTCATCTCTTTACATGTGCTTATATATATATATATATATATATATATAAAAGAAGTATATGGGTGTCCTCTAACATGGTTCATAGCCATAAAGGTCTATTTCCTGAGCAGTAGTTCACCTTATAGTTTTTTTTTTCCCATGTGCCAGTGCAATTTAAACTAATTGAGATCCTGATGAGCTTGATCATTATTTGATCAGCTCGATCAGGTGTGAAGTGAGGAAAATGTCAACCAATCATGTGATAGCAGCATAAAATCATGCATATTCAGGTCAAGAGCTTCAGTTAATGTTTACCTCAAACATCAGAATGTGAAATCAGTGACTTTGTTCACCTGGTCTTTTTCCAATCTTAAGCTGTCCAGTTTGGGTGAGCTTGTGCCCACTGTAGCCTTAGATACCTGTTCCTGTCTGACAGGAGTGGAACCCAATGTGGTCTTCTGCTATTGTGGCCCATCCGCCTCAAGGACTGGCTTGTCAGACCTTCTGAGATGCTTTTCTTTTCACCATGGTTGTAAAGAGTGACTATGTCACTTACTGTAGACTTTGTCAGTTTGAACTAGTGTGGCCATTCTCGTCAGCCATGCATTTCGACTCCCAGACTGGATGTTTTGTTTTCCGGACCATTCTGTGTGAACTCTGACTCTCATTCTGATGTTTGATGTGAAAGCTTGACCTGTATCTACATGACTTTATGCATTCTGCTGCTACCACAAGATGGCTTAATTTGTGGAATGGGTAAGTATTCCTAATCTAGGTCGACCGATAGTTGAGTATACCGATAACCAAGTTGGTCAGTACCTGCCGATAACAGATTTTTTAAACTGATGTAGAATGAAAACGTAACACTCAAAGTAAAATATTGCTGGACTTTGTTTAAAAACAAGCAGTACTGACTATACCATGAAAATGTACTGTACTTTTTTTTTAATGATTATATATATATATATATATATATATATATATATATATATATATATATATATATATATATTAGTTAGTTAGTTAGTTAGTTATTTTTATAAGTAAATAAAACATGTACATCCAAACTGAACCAAAATGTAACACTCCAGATAACAAATAAAAATAGAGACATCCAAAATTAATCAAAAAACACTTCGAATAACACAACAAAATTTGGCAGTGTTTCCTCTAGAGGTCGATGTCGTACTGTATAATGACAGCGGACCCTTCTCAGCCGCTCTCGCAACGGACGCAACCGTGGATTTTTGCTGATAACCGATTACTGGAACTATCGGTTATCAGTGCCAATTAATCTACAAAATCAATTGGTCGACTAATTCCAAATAAAGTGGGCAGTAAGTGTATGTGGCGTTTCTGTTGTTTTGTGACATGTTCATGTTCATCTTGTTTTTCAGTATCCTGTTGGAGAAAACATGTTCCAGTCCTTGTTTTATCCTCTCCAGACCAAATTCTTGGACACGGTCAACACGCTATGTGGCAGAGTTCCTCAGGTGTTTCTGAAGCAGATCGAGAAGACCATGAAGGCCGTGTTTGAGCAGAAAGTGGTCCGCCACGCTCGGCCGCTTCACAGACAGCGTCGCTGAACTGCAGCAGATGCAGTCTATAAATGACAAGGAGAAGATCGGATTCTCCAAAACCAGTGGTGGTTTTTTTTTTTTTTGGTTTTGTTTTTTTATGGAACGTGCAATACCAAGACCTTGGTGTGGTTTCCTGACCAGTGTTCTCTGTCTGGACAGGATGCTACAGAGCTTCTTGGATAGACTGGGTTTTAAGCAGTGGTTATTATGGAATAAATGGCAGCTTGATGAGGGGGTTGCTCTCCAAAGAACTGAACCACTTAAGTACAAGAGCAATGTGGGGGGGAAAACAGTCCATAAGGTTAATACTAGGATAAATGAATTTAGCAGGATTTTTTCAGAGGAGTTGGTATAAGTGATAGAGATTATGTTAAAATAATAACATTTTTCTCTTGTACAGTGTAACAGAGCGGCAGATTGCACACACTATATTATTAGTTTGACTCTAGTTGCAAAGAATATTAAGATAACTTCTTAGCACAAGCTTGGCAGACATAAAGACATTTTGAAAATGCAACTGGGGACCAGGCTGTGGGTTAGACAGAGGCAAGAACAGGGTGGTGTAGCACTTGAATGTGCAATGTTCCTCTTCAGAGCTAATGTTTTAGAAGGAAGCAAATGCCAGTCATTGTTGCCTCGGGCAGTGTTGTAGAACTGAGTGACATTATTGCCTGATAATGGGCTACTTTTATTCATTTCAGTAGTCAGATTGTGTTTGCTGTTTACCACTGTGGTGCTTCTGAACTAAAATCCTGGTTTACATATACACCCAGTCTACAGAGCCCTGCCAATGTCATAAGCCATAAATAATGTGAAATCCGTGTACATTCCTATGATCGTAATAAGGTACAGATATAGCATAAAGCTTTCCGTTTCTTTCAACATGACAGTATTATGATATAAATCACTAAGAAGCACAAATTGTCTGGTTTAACAATAATAATAATAATGATTCATGCATGATTCAGAGTTTTTAGAAGGTTTTTTTTTGTGTGTAAAATGCATTCTTCTAAAATTGGATATGACACAGATTTGACCTCTCATAAGCTTTTATGAGGCATAAAATATGGCAGCGAAATTGCTTTTGGAAACTAATATACTGCTAATTCAGCAGCAGTATGCCGAGACATTTGTGCTATTATTTCCATCTTGTGGCAACAGAAATTGTCTTATAACTCGCTCAGGACCGATTCTCAGCTCCATCCCCCTTTCAAGGTTGTGCGATGTTCTGCGCAGACTCACTGATCATTTAATCATTATTCCCCTGAAGTGTGTTGCATATATAATACGTGGATCGTCGCGTATGGGGCGCGCGTCTTCAAGTCAAGATCCTATCGAGCAAAAAACTTCATCATCAGGTGGGGGACAGAAACAAATGTGATCAAGCAATATGAAATGAGTGTTTCATATTACAAAAACTTTAGGAAGTACATTACATTACTTATTCGTAATTCAAACTATAACATGAGGATGTGACGCTGAGCTGAGCCTGGTAGATGCTTATTGAAGGAAATTTCAAAGGAAAAATCCACCCTGGGCGATTTCCATATTAATCTTTCTAATTAACATGGTATCTTCAATATCATTCAAGGTTTGTTTGGTCGAGTTGACTTTTTGAGTTTAAACTTTCATTGACATGCTGGTCTATTTTCATTTCAGTTAAAAGCTTCTTACATTACCCACAATGCCACCCTGACTACCCATTGCTTAGTGGCGCAGTGGGATTTATACTGCATTTGGCTTACTTCATCGTGACGTCATTTTCGACCTCAACACATTCAACGCGCACAACAAAGTAAAAAATAATAAAAACATGGACGCCTCCATGTTTGTCTTTTGTTAGCAACAAGCTATCCAGCTAACTGTGATTGGTGACAAAATTTATAGTCAGTGTTATACAGGATGTCCCAAAAGTCTCCATACTTGGGGGACTATGTATTCCAGCACCACGGCGGTTGTGACTTTGTCAGTGAATGTTCTTGGTTGGTCCGCAACACTTCCAGTCTTTTTAAATTTGTTAATAAGTTTGGCAATAAGTGTGGTGTGTGTGATGTGTTTGCCATGTTTATTTATTTATTTATATATATATATATATATATATATATATATATATATATATATATATATATATATATATATATATATATATAATATGTATATTATAATATATATATATATTATATATATATATTACATGATATAATTATATATATATATATATATTGTATATATTATATATATATTATATATATATTACATGATATAATTATATATATATATAATATATATATATAAATATATATAAAATTATATAATTTTGGAAGATGTTTTGCTAAAAAGTGTTAATTTCCCATATGTATGAAGACTTTTGGGACACCTTGTACATTTACCACGTGAATGTGTCTGTATATTGATTGAGCTAAAGTAAACATGTACAGCATAACTCAATTAAAGGTAAGAAGTGCTGCTTTGGTCATGCCGCAAACTGGGAAGGAGCTCGTATTTGAAAAGTTTACCATGAGTTAACGAGTAGGAATGACAGGTTTTGGTTTTTCCTGGTTGGAGGTTGGGAATTAAAAGTTGTGACCTCGAGTCGAAAGCAGCATCAGCTCTCACTTAATCTCTACCTGAAGACAGATGAATGCTGGAAAACTATCAGTGAGAAAAGAAGAGCCTTGTGCTTTAGTTGTTGAAACCCGATCGTTTTCACTTACGTTTGAGAGTGTCAATCTTTTGTCCTGTTAAACACAATTGTAAATCAGTCCCTCCAGGATTTTGTGTTCACAGAAATTTAAAGCAAACTCTGCAATAATGGGAGGAGTTTGCAATTGTTTTTGTTTTTTTTAAAGAACCGGATCACCCCCACAACGATGTTGTAAGCCACATGAAAACATATGAGCAACGACAAAGACCCTTGTGGTAATTATTCATAGCTATAAAAACGTATTGGTTCCTGATATTTAAAGGGCTACCTAGCACGAAATGTATTTCTCCCACTTTACCTGATGTCCCATTTCTGCTGAACTCACCCACATTTACATCAAGTATTTCAAAGTTTAATGTATTTCAGGAAAGAATTTTTCCTTAATTAGTTTGGAAGCATACACTTCACATAAATTAAAACACACCAAAATTGTTTATTAAATTCTTGTGAACAGTGCATTTTTCCAGGGTAAGCATTGACCTGTCCATGTCCTCTCATAAACTCCAGAATGACAGAAATGACAAGTAACCATCAAATCTGCTACATATCTTGTGATACTTACTTGCTATTGTACTTCAATCTTTATATTGATTATGCTTATGCATATTTTTTTATTTAAAGGCCTAAAAAAATAAATAAACAGAGAAAGTATTGTAAATAATATGACATGAATGTGACCGTCAACAGTGTGCTTTTTCTTATCTGGGACTGGTTTCCAGCATTATCTCACTGCTGATGAATTGGAACAATCTGAAACATACAGTGATTTTTATATATATATATATATATATATATATATATATATATATATATATATATATATATCTTTTTATCAGAGGTGTCAATGCATGTCAGAAATGTTATAAATGAACACGTGCAAGCTTTTTCTATTCTCTTCAGGTAAAAAAATATATATATATATATATATACATACACACACACACACAAATAAACAAACATGCCTTTTCATGTCTGGTCATGATTGTGATGACAGTCTTTGTGGAAAATCCAGCTTGGTCTAACCAGCTGCCAAAACACAGGTTGAGCTGATCAAACTGGTAGACCATCTTTGCCAGCTGTTAGCAAGGAACTGGTTTCTGAACTATAGCTATTAATGCCATATCATAGATAATAACATAACTGCAAGACACTTAGCAAAACTCAAGCATTTAATGATAAGTTTACTCATGTAATAAGCTGGAAAATAACTTACCAGCTGGCAAAGGTGGTCTACCGGCTTGACTAGCTCAGTCTGTGCCCCCCCCCCCCCCCGCCAAGTTGAAGAAAGAAACAAAAAGCTTTGAATACATCAAATGGCAATTGCGAGTTCAACTCCTGGTCACATCAATCCGTAACCGGGAGTCCAAGAGAGCAAAACTGCCCTTGGTTTCTGGTTGGGCGGAATGGCATTCTCTCTCTCCTATCAATCACAGCAACACTAGCCTATCATGGGTGTCTGTGATCTCATGCATGAGAAACAGGGTGGATAGTGCTTTCCTCCAAGTGTGTTACACAGCCCTGTGATGCAGCAGGAGCTCAAAAAGATATGGTTGGCTTCATCCTTCATCGTCCTGCAGTTGGAAGCTGTCACAATTGTGCCATAATAACTGGCACAATCACTGTGTATGTATATATATATATATATATATATATATATATATATATATATATATATATATATATATAAAAAAAAATTTCATTAATAGGACATCTATTTTTTGAAGAAAACCATTCAAGCCAGTTTGGGTCATTTTGACCCCCTTTATGCATTCGTGAAGGTTTTTTTGGTTCATGCATTGTAGGGTTAAATATCAAAATTCTAAAAGGTGTGTCTTATCCCTGACACCTAGATGAACACTTTCCAGTTGGTTATCTGACGGTAAGTCATTCCCTTCAAATGCTATTGAAGTTAGAATCGTGTATAACAATGTCATATGTAACTTTAGAGACGGTCCCTTAATTTCCTCATATCCGTGAATATCGAACCTCCAACATCACACCAACTTTATTCCAGTATGAATATCCCCCCCGCATAAGAATGATCAGTTTTGTAAGACGTTTTGCTAAAAAGTTTGGGTTTTTTTTTTTTTTTTAAATCTATGTATGGAGACCCCCTGTAGATTAAAGTGAGCGCATTAATATAAACATATGATTTGAACTACAGCTGGAACTCTTGTCAGAGCCACACCTTCTGACCAATCAGATTCGAGCATTCAGCAGCGCTGTAGTGTAATGGTTAATCATCAGTAGCGGGATACAGGCAGCCTGGGTGTTAATCATCACAGAAAACTAGCGAGTGTTCGACTGTAAACAGACAGATCAATCAACACGTTTCAATAATACGTACCGCAGTGCTAATCAGTAGAGCAGTAAGTAGACAAGCGCTTGGAATAAGTGCAGCACAAGCACAACACCGGCTGCTTTCCGACAGTGACGTCACGCACGCCATGTTGATTTTTTTTTTTTTTTTTTTTTTTTTTTCCGCTTTCCTTTTCAACAGCAGCCATTAGCACGTCGCTTCGTGGTGGATTTACACGCGCGGAAACATGGAAATTGACACCCTTCTTGAGGCTCTGAAAGGTTGTTATTGTTTATTTTATTTACTAGTTAAGGATTAAATTTATCGAGGCCGGCCGGTGGTGTGGAGACGCAGTGCTAGCGGCTGGTGGTGTTATCTGTCCGCCGACTAAACCTTCACGTTAGCACGGCTACTTAGCTCCGTCGTTAGCGCTCGCCGCTAACTTCTTCGCGTTGCGCTTTGACTCGCCGCTTTGTCATGAGTTAACCTGCGGTGTTTGTCCTGTATGTAGTGTAGTCCTGTGAGTTCTCGCCTTGTGGGTTCACACAGATACGGAGGTTAGCGGTTAGCTGCTAATTGGTGGCTATTCCGGTCTAAAGGAAGTTGTGTGACGCGATCTATCTGGCTGCGCATTCGACTCTGCACACTAATGATTCCTAATTAAACGTCTTAATAGTAGGCGTATTTATTTAATGATTGATTGATTGATTGATTGATTGATTTAATAATCAATTTTTCACTTTTTGAGCTCCATGTTCTCACGCGTTGTCTTGTTTAAGTTATACACGGTGTAGCTGAGGCTTTTCTAGTCTTTAAGACAATGCCATGTTTCAGTCCACTGAAGCCGGTAATTAGTGACTAAACTTTTGCTTGTTTATAAACTGAGAGCGGAGAAGCCGGTTATCTGTCAGGGTTTAATATTTAGTCAGTAGGTTTAGGTTTGTTTGTTCTTGTCTGGAAGGATAAACAAAGTGAATGTAATCTTGAGAGAGTCTCAATCTGGGGTTATTTATTTTATTTTAATTTAATTTTATTTTATTTTATTTTATTTTTTATTTATTTATTTATTTATTTATTTATCTATCTATCAGTGTATACACTGGAGATGTATTGATCCCATGATGCTGTTACTGGAAGATCGATGTGTGAGTGAACTGATTTCTTGCGTTTCTCTGATGTCCTCAGATTTCGAGAAGAAAGGGAAAAAGGAAGTGTCCCCGGTTTTGGACCAGTTTCTGTGCCATGTCGCGAAGACCGGAGAGACCATGTAAGTCATGTGGACAAGCTCGGCTTAACTGTCTTAGGCCGCATTTACACTACACCGTTCATGTGACCCAGATCTGTTGTTTTCCTCCCACGTGGCACAGATTGGATATGACCCACGGACGTGTACGCAGGAAAAAAGCACGTGGATTCTGATATTCTCAGATCCGTTTCAGGCCTCTTTCATACGTGGAAATGAATCAGATACATGCGTTTGCGTCTGCCATGTGAGCAGGCAGATCGGATGTTCCTCTGTCGATGCGAGTCATGCGCCGTTGAAAAAGCGACGGTGGCAAATGACATCAACTCCGGTGGACACCAACCGCAAAAATACAGCTCTCAACAAGGGCCGTCTTCTTTGTTTCTCCGGCTTCAGAGCCCTGTGTTTTTGCTTGTATTATATTTTCATCTGCATCCATTGCAAATGGATTAAGCTTCCGGTGACGTCTACCTTGGGGTGTTTCACGAAGCTTTTAAAAGATGTAAGCGGGTCGTCAAAAAAATCAGATATAGTTAACAAATCGGAATTGGGCATCAAGACCTGCAGTGTAAATGCAGCCGATAAGTCCTCTCGTTTGTTTCAGGTTTCGTTAGCTACGTTTCCATCCACATATTATTATGTGAATTTTGGGATATTGCATAAAAAAATGTCGTTTAAATGCTGGATGGAAACACCAGATGCAAATAAAATCTCCGACATGCACATAAAAAAACGACAACATATGAGCTCAATCGAGGCGGAGCATTTTTGCATTCGATAAGAAGACATGCACATAAACTATGACGTAAGCACATTTACTGAATAAATTCCTCAATAAGCATCAAAAGTCATGTAACTCTGCTTCAACGAATCATGCGATTGGATAATCGGTTCCGAAAAGTGGATCAGTCTTGCTGTACAGCATCTCGAATGTTGGTTTTGTCGTTTCTGAAACGTCTGAGCCAAAATCCATCAGCAAAACGATTTGGTATAATAACCTCCCAGAACTGTCTCACACGATTCCCTAACCAAATATCAGGCAACAGCTGACTATCGCTAGAGAACATGAGGTCTGAGAGCGTTGCATCAATGCACTCTGAAGCGCAAGTCACTGACTACGTTTACATGCACATCAATATTCTAATTAGTACTGAGTCGTGTAAACGCCTCGATCCAATCGGCCGATTCGGATTAAGACGATATTCTGATTCCCACCCCGGAACATGCCTGTTTTAATTGGAAATGTGTTGCATGTAAACACCTTATTCAGGAAATCCACTGAAAGGAGATGTATGTGCATGCTCAGTCCACAAGGAATTGTGGGTAGCAACGGCAGCATTTTGAATCTCCTGGGGAAATAACAGCCGGAAAGGAAAAGTGCACACACGCACAACAGCCGTGTATACAGAGATATGCAACCTGAATACAGACCGTAAACAGAATTCAATGTGCATGTAAATGTAGTAATTTATTTTATAAGGAAAAACGAGCCACAGCGGCTTCCCCGGTTTCCACAGCTTCCATTTGTATTGATAAGTGACTCTTTTGTTCTATTGAACGTATTAGATGGAAGCGGTGGTTTAATCCCAAATGTTTTATGCGATACTCCAGTTTTTCGTGTAAGTTACATTTGTAACTTGGATGGAAACATGGCTTTAGTTGTGCTTTGAAGCACAAGCAGAAAAATAACATCTCGTAGAGACCTTTGTTGTGTCCTTTCTTAAATAGTACATATAGAATGAAAAGATTGTGTGTGTGTGTGTTTCTGTGTAGGGTCTCATGGTTGCAGTTTAAAAGCTACTTTCTGTTCAAACTGGAGAAGGTGATGGAGGACTTCAGAGCTTCAGCGCCAGAGCAGAGAGGACCTGCAAACCCTAACGTGGAGTCCATCCCGTTTGAGGAGATGAAAGAGAGAATATTGAAGATCGTCAACGGATACAACGGGTGAGTAGCCGTATCCGGGGGTGGGCAAATCTCAAATTCATTGAAAGCTCCAAATTGACTTCCAGTCGCACGAGTTGTTTTTCCGGAAACCTAATAAACTCGGCTGAAAAGTGGGAGCTAATGTCTGAGTTCCTGGGTGGTGGTGGTTGAAATTATTCGAAGGAGATTTTGTTATTTTAAGGTCCCCACCCTCCCACCTTGTTTTTGACCATTACATCATTACCATATTTGTGAAGGAAGGCTGGCAACACTTATTGTCAAAAGTCTCTTCATTTCATCCAGTAACATGTTTGAGATTTAATGAAAATATGTGGAGCTCCTTCACTTGTACACATTTGAACTGCAAATATCACAGCCCTCTTTTCAACACTTAAAAAAAAATTAAACCAAGATAAATCATAACTTTATTTATTTATTTATTTTTAAACCTTTATTGTGAAATTTTAACCTATTAACTAGATGGGTAAAGTTCGTCACGACAAACTTTGACATTGGCTTGAGAAAGCAAGTCTGTAAGATGCAAGAGTGCCATTTGTTATAGAGTTGGTTAGATAGATAGATGGGTTTAAAAGATTAGATAGAAAGATTAGATAGAATGGAAGCTCAATTGAGTCTAAAGGGCTTCTGGGTGTTTAAAGTTGAATTTTTGACAGTTGGAGTTCGACAGACAGGCAGATCGATAGATGGGTACAGTTAGATTTTGAAGCACTTTCACATTTAAAGAAGTTTGAAGGTTTTAAGTCTCTCAGACAGATTACTGTGTGGTTGCAAGGAAGTTCTGTGTGGCTGCAGGGGCATTGCTAGGGTGTTATGGGTGGTTGCTAGGCAGTTGCTAGGGTCTTCTGGCTGGTTGCTCGGGTCTTCTGGCTGGTTGCTAGGCTGTTGGTAGGGTGTTATGGGTGGTTGCTAGGCAGTTGCTAGGGTGTTCTGGGTGCTTGCTAGGCGGTTGCTAAGGTGTTGTGGGTGGTTGTTAGGACACTATAGATAGCTATATAGATAGATGGATCGATAGTGCCAATAGTTGTACAGTTGGATAGATGGATTAGATTAGAAATATAGATAGAAAAGATTAGTTTGGAGAAATCATTCTAAGTCGCATTTTCAGTTGAATTTGGGGAAACCACTTGAAGCATTCGTTGTGTTGAACTATTTCAATTGCTTTTGTTTGATTTGTTCATCGCAAACAGCTGGAAGTCTGTACATATTGACAATAAACCTGACTTGCGATGGCGTTTGAATAATTTTGATTGCAGCTGTAGATTGATCTAGGTAAATAGACAGATTGAGAAATTGATGGACAGACAGAAGGGCAAACCCTGTCTTAATGTTTATGCATGAGGTGACTGTTAATCAAAAACAAGTTCACACAGGAAATCTACTTGGAACTGTGCCCAGGCTCAGTAGCCACCTTCACACCAAGGAGTACTATTTGGACTTGGCACCATGTAGCCTTTTAATAGTGTTTTATTGGGGTGCCTGCTTTTCACATTAGCCAAAAGAAACCCATCACGCAAGACTTGTCCCAAATTCCACATACAATGGATTGAATAAAATTGACATTTCAGCTTCATTCCTGAATCGCTCCCATTTTCTAGACATTTCTCTTGTTCTCCTTCACTGACTTTAGGCTTCCCTCCTTTACACCTAAAGTTTTAAACCAGCTATGTCAAGAGGTAGATAAATAATAATAAAAAAAGGTGTCCTCCTTTTCGCTGATGCTGTATTCGCTTCTGTTCATGCATGATGATTTTCCAGGAATTATATCTTGTCCTAGCTGCATCAGTATTCCTGGTATTTCAACTATGCCTTATGTTCACACGAAACCTCTTCCCATTAATAATCATTAAATTCTTGCATTACAGTGCAGGTGTGAGAGGGGTTATGGTTAGCATTGTGGTATGAAAATTGACATTTGCTCAGCTACGGTTTATTAAACACAAAAAAAATAAAAAATAATAAAAAACAGCAACCGGATGGTGAATCTTGCCTGCGCGTCACCTTTACCCCATCGACTGGCTGTCAGACTTGCCAACTTGCTTCTCTCTCTCACACACACACACACAGAGCGGAGAAAAAGTCAGCGAGAAGTGAAGCTGATGTCACCAATCTCCATCCCCCGCTGAAAAAGAACCTAAACTCAGCAGCGTTGGATTATTTTGGGTAGCCCATAAATGAAAGGGGGTTTTTCCTCGAGGACGGATATCCAGTTTGCAAAATTAAAAAATATATTTTTTTTTACATCTCTGTGCAGCTCAAGGCATATGTCCCCTTTATTACTTTAATCCCTAACAAAAAAAAAAGTGTGTGAGCCTTTAAATGTCAGTCATAAAATGCGCCATCGAAATCATTTTCCACATCCCAGCTTCCGTCTACATCTACACTGTCTGTGTGTTTGGTAACCTCTGACTTACACACCCACACACACACACACATGCGTGCATACACACGAACCGTAAATGACTTGCACTTCAGAGCATGCAGATGAAACACTCTCGGACCTCATGTTCGATTGCCGATTGTCGGCAGATGCCTGATATATTTGGGAAGGGAATCGTGAGACCGTTCTGGGAGGTAATTATACCAAATCATTTTGATGACAGATTTTGGCTTAGACGTTTGAGAAACGACAAAACAACATTCGTGATGCTGTGCAGCGAGAGACAAACACCAGTTGTGCAAGTTGGCCACGTGTGCTGAATATCCAGTCACATCAGCCAATTATCCAATCACATGACTTGTTGAGGCAAAGTCACATGACACTCGATGCACTGGAGGAATTTATTCAGTAAATGTGTTTCTGTCGTAGCTTATGCGCATGTCGTCTCGTGTGTTCAGTTGAGGCGCAAAATCTTTTGATTCGATTTTTTGTGTGCATTTTGGAGATTTTATTCGCATCTGGTGTTTCCATCCAGCTGTTTTTTGCGGGGGTTATTTATTTATAAAAAAAAAACCTCTTGTTTTCATTCCTTTAAGGGCTTTGTAACTGATGATGATGAAGTGTAATACCGTGAAATCCTCATACCGTTGCAGCCCTAGTTATGGTGAAGGGCAGTTTTGACTATCTTAAACCTGTGTAAGTGTGTTTATATATATATATATATATATATATATATATATATATACACATACATACATACATACATACATACATACATACATACATACATACATACATACACAGACCGAAGATAATCGCGTGTGGAAAGAGACAGCTATGAAGTGAGGGGTGGGGTATACTGCAAAATTAGTAGTTTAAGGCCACTTTTTCTTACAGGCAGCACCCCAGTTGGAGAACAGTCAAATTGTTTTTGTCCATAATTGATGGGTGAGAGAGAGACACCTGCACGCACACTGTCCGAACGTAGAGCAGCCAGTCAGGCGTTCAGTTCCATAACAAGCGTTAGAGTTATTTTATTTATGTTTTAATAATAATAATGACCTGCTGACAATCAGTTACATATTATATTGCACTATGGTGCTACTGTGGGCACTTCAAAATATTGTCACTGTCCTGCATCAAGACCTGAATCCTCTTTGCTATCCATGATGGTTTGAAAAACTGGTGGACAGAACTGGGTCATGGATTGAAGAATTTTATTTATTTATTTATATATATATATATTTATATATTTATATATTTATTTAAACACATTATTAGGGTAATATTATAGTGTGAAAGTCAGACAGTTAGCATATTATGAAAATGTACCATTGGCACATGCCCGATAATTAGATATGCTCTATATTTCTTTCCCAGGATTCCATTCACTATCCAGCGCTTGTGTGAGCTCCTCACAGATCCCAAGAGGAACTACACAGGAACAGAGAAATTTCTCAGAGGGGTTGAGAAGGTAAGAGCAGATTGTACCGTTTAATTCAAATGAGTTTGATGGCATTCAGAGTGATCACACATCAGGGCAATCACATCAAATCCGAATAAATAAATTCTGTGGAAATTTAAACCAGAAATAGTGTGATGGTTTTATTGTTTAGAAACATTTCAGTGTTTAAGTAGATGCTTGTAAATCTAATTCAGGACACGTTCAGGAACTAATATTATCCCGGTCACACACATTTGCCAATGCTAGCTCTTTTGTTGTTGTTAAAGAAAGAAGTACAGGTTTAAATTTAATACAAATGAATAAAAAGTCAATTTTGTGGAACATCCACAGGGTATCACTTACATTATAGCAGCTATAAACAGTTGATCCCTTACTGTCATCTCTATTTTCTCGGTCTCTCTCTTGAAGTTAATTAGACAGAAAAACACAAAGTGCTCTATTCTGTAATAGGGCTGCAACAACTAATCGATGACGATTAAAATAATCAACAATGGATTTCATTATGGATTAGTCGGGTCTGTGACGTCACTGTGGATAACCCCAGTCAGTGACGTCGCTTCACCATGGTGAAAAACGCATTTCTAGGAATAAAACACATCTGAGAAACAGCGAGGTCACAGAGTGAGCTGCTGAGGGAAAAGTGCACGATCCAGGTCGTACAAAACAGGAGAATGTTTTATATTAAGCGCTTCAAACAAACTCGTAAGTGTATTAACGTGGCATGTCGTGTCAGACGCTGTGTCAGACGCTGTGACAGACGCGTGTGCTGTTTAATGTGTTCTAGACATGTTTTCTTCAGCACAGAAATGACACTTTTACCTTTATATCCTTATCTGTAAATGTTAGACATTCACACAAGTATTTCCATTTAACATAAAGACTCGTCCTGAGAGCGACCGAGTCTCCGTTAAACTTCACTGAATGAGCGTGAGTCTGCACATACGCGTCAATCAAACACCGCGCAATAACTCTGACTAAAATATTCATTTGATCAAATATGTTGTTTGAGACTTTATTTATCAATATATAGAAACTAAAGTAATTGTGTTTTTTTATGAGAGCAGTAACTGTAATGGGGTTAGAACATGGAATTGTATAGAAATGTAAGACGTTTCATACATTTTCAGAATAAAGTAACGTTACTGTGTTCAGATGAGTGAATGTGTGTGTTACTGCAGAATTCAACCTCTCGCCAGTTAACACTTCATTAATGCTTTTGTTTTTCTTTTTTATCATTTGTAAAAGCTTGTGGACGATCAGTTGGGTTTTTTTCAATTTGCACAATGTTTTGGCCTTTTAATCCAACTAATCGATCAATCGAAGAAATAAGACAGATTAATCGATTATCAAAATACTCGCTAGTTGCAGCCCTACTCTGAAAACTCTCCCATGTTGAGAAACTTAAAGGAGCAGCTTTACTTCTGTTAGTGCACACTAGACATCTTTCAAAAAATACTAAATGTTTTCTCACAGAAAACCTTACCATATTGACAATTACACACTTGCATCTGTTTATGTGGAGGGTGATCTAAATGTACTATAGAAGCTGTATTCGAACAAGCACATTAATAGGAATCTGTCATTTGAGTTACAAGTGTCACTGCTGTCAGAGCTGCTGTTTTGGGAAAATGAGTCAACACCTTTTGACTAATCATACTTGAGACTTCAACGGTGCTGTTGTATAAACTGTTACACCAGCTTGGTAGTGATTTTCATCTGTCCACCCTTTTATCTTTAGCCCACATTGTTCTTGTGAATCCTTGTTTAGTCTAGTCACCACATGACCTAAATTCCACTCGCCTAAATTCAGCTTTAACATATAAAACTTGTCAAACACAGCTCCTGATATTTAGAGCATGTTTTCTCAAAGCTAACAGAGCCTAGAGAACGTAGACACCTACCCAGGTGCTCACACTAAGGAGACAAGTCTGTCATTCTCGAAGTGTGTTATAATTACTAGTTGTAATTAATTGTTGCTAAAACTATTTGAAGTGTAAATATTATGTTACCATTAAAATGTGCTGGAAAAGGGTTTGAATGTGGCTTTTCTGTCTTTTCCCAGAATGTGATGGTGGTCAGTTGTGTGTATCCCACCTCTGAGTAAGTGCTATCAATTTGTGCCAACTTATTTCATTAGTTATGCTCATCTACAGTAATGACTGATGCTAATTGATTCCGATTTTTGTTAAATGTTCAGGAAAAATGGATGCAGTGGCATTAACAGAATGAATGGAGTCATGTTGCCAGGTACCACATCCATATTCACAGAAAGGTAAATTAGGCTATTTAATAAAGATATTTTTAATAAATGTATTAAAGTTCTATCTATAGAAGTAAAAACTGATTACTGCTATTAACTCTTTTGCTTAATTTCACACTCTCCCCTGCAACCTGTTCCTCAGGAAAGTGAATGGGCCTGGAACACCGCGGCCGATGAACAGACTGAAAATTTCCCCATCTAGTTCGTTGGCCACGAATGGTCTGCTGGACAGCACAGAAAACAAAGACTCAAACACAACTCCAGGCCACAGCAAACCTGTTGGGTATACTTGACCTCTTTCTTTTTTTATTGGTACTATTTACTTAAATAGTTCTTTGGAGCTGGCGTTGATGTTCAGCTTGTTTCAGCTTCAGACTAAATGTTCCAAGATGCAGAAGATGAATATCTCACACACTGACCTTTCTGTTCTTTTGTATATTGGGATTAAAGCTGTTTATACCACAGCGCTTTTGAATTCTCGATTCTGATTGGCTGAGAGACGTTCTGGAGGTGTGCAGTTATTTTTCAGTAAATGCACAGCTACAGTAGTTCCAGTCAGGTCTCGGCCGCAGTACAGTGTCCATATCACTTCGCAGAGTGAACTGAACTAACCGAAAAGTTACCCTACTGTCCACCACAGCACACTGCGCTAACAACAAACAAAATGACAGAAAATGAGATTTTCCAGAAATAAATAAGTAAGTAATAATTGATGACGGGCCGTTGAATTATTAGAAAAATTATGCGCACACAAGGTGGTAATGTGGCCACGAGGCGAAGCGGATGTTTGAGCCATTAATATGCAGTTATTAGAGAGAGAGAGAGGGTAAGAAAAAGAGAGAGCGTGAGAGCACGTGCTATAAGCTGGTGAACAAGTATGATATTTATTTATTCATTGTATTTTCTGCAGTACTTTAATTTATATATGTAGGCTTATCAATATTTGTTTGTTCTATTTTTATATTAGCATGAAATGGGGGGAAAAAAAACTGTTCTCACACAAGTAACTGAATATAAATGGTTCACGCCTCTGTTACTTGCTCTAAAATGACATTTAGGAATTAGCGAGAGGCTTGAGATGGGATGCATAATAAATTAGTTCCACACACGAGCTCTTTAAGGACAAAAGCCTGACGAATGTATTGAAATAAAACATCTGAACAATGTCGAGGTGTGGTATAAGCGGAATAATGTACACCCTGAGGTGGCCATTGCACCTAATTTCTAATAATTCAACGCCCCATCAAGTGTTCCTTACATATTAGAAGAGAGGTATCACAGTTCTAGAATTTTTGTCACGCTTACCTTTTTACCTTCTAAGCACATTGTGTGTGTGTTTCAGTGACGTGCCTACGTCAGGCCTCGGATCTCCTTTGAATAGCTGCATAAAGAACAAGCATGCAGAAGAGGAAGAAAACCCGGAGGAAGAACAGCTGGAGGTGAAGAGGCTCAAGTTCAGTGAGGAGGGAGATGAGGAGGAGGAGGAAGACACTGAATGTGAATCGGATGACAAGAGCGTTCAATCTGAGGGAGTGTGCGATGTGTCGGAAAATGCAGAGTCACCATCATCCATGACACAGGAGAATCATCAAGGACACGAGGAAGAGCGGGAGGATGCCAGTTCATCGGCACCTTGTGAGGACCAAGGTATCACCTGAAAATGTTTTCTATTTTTAACTTCCAGTCTAAATTTGTTTGAAAAGAGCTCATTTGTAATCTGACACTTGTGTACTAAATGATAAACCGGTAGATCACGTGTGTGAGCCAATACATTTGACAATTCACTTAAACAAGACTCCATTATTCTTACACAGTACAAGTATAAAAATGTAAGTTGCTGAAACCGTAATCGTACTTAGTAACAGTAATTTTATATCCAGCTTTATCGATTAAACATTAATGTTTCCTTAAACAACTGACATATGTTCATTTTTGAAACGGTCCTATTGAGCTACTCAATTTCTAAATGGTTGATTATCCAGTGAAACAGTTTTTCCCTTATCAAATAATGTTTTTCCACTCATCATTTTTCCTGCTATCTGTTGTGCCTCAAAACAAAGTACTGTGTCTAGAGCCTGAATCCAAACGCTTTCTTTTGTCTCCTTAGAGCCGTCCAGTACACAATCCGACTGTGCAGAGAGGGAAGTTCCTTCCGGATCCGCCCAGGAACCCGTTGACATGGACCAGTCAGAGCAGACAGCTCCCGCTTCCAGCCCTGAGAGGCAGGAGGTGGAGGAGGAGTCTAGTGAGCCGGACAGTAGCAGCAGCAGTAATGAGCTTGCCGCCTCTTCTGACTCCACCCCCAGTGGTGCAGACTCACCCACAGAGGGCAGCGTGGAGTTGGGGGAGCTAGACTTAGAAAACACAGAAGAGCCTATGGAGCAGGATTAAGGAGCCTCCCAAACACAGACTTTGTAGCATAAACAACCAGCGTGTGGAGATTTGAGAACACACTAACAGTAACAGGATGGACTCTTTAACCGGGGCCTCCAACAGCCTTTTGGTCCAGCGTCACCTACTTTTTCCAGCTTTCTTACCTGTTATGGGTGGACACACTATGCTGGTGTACATATGTGATGTTTTTGTTTATTTCCTTTTTAGTTTTGTATTGAAGTTTATTTTTATTCTCTTTCAATTACACCCCCCTCACCTTAGCACCACTGAATGCAGTTGGTCTTCAAAGGCATTTATCCTTGTGTTATAGTACAGCAGAGGGATGATGGTCTCTCACTTCAGTTGATATACTTCTATACAGGTTGTAGATCTGTGAGGGTTCTGGAGTGTTTAGTTTTCCCTCAGGTGTTTTTTTTTTGTTTGTTTGTTTTTTAAGTTCATTTATGCAGACTTTATCTCCAGAACAGTAGAATTTCCTCTTGCTTATGCAGTTTCTCCAAAGACACATCACTTATTAGAGTTTGAAGCAAAGGCCATAATTATTGGCTCATATTCGGGGTTTTTTTTTTTTCCCCTTTCCCTCCCACACAGTTTAGGTTGTCAGTTAAGGGTTGTTACATCCGTCAGATTGTCTGCATATGGACCCATGTAGAAAGCGCGATCAGCTATGTATTGTTTTAACTATTACACATCCCTCCCCCATGTTGTCCTTTTCTTCCCTTTTTTTTTTTAAAGCTCTTGCTGTTACACCCCAGACTGTAATAAAGGAAAGAGTTTCATATAAAAGGTACATATACTTAATGGAAAAAATTTCAAGTGAATGATGATTTTTGGTTCACAACAATAATTTATATGAACATTTCAATTAATCACTCTATTTTTGAGAAATTTAGATTTTTTTTTTCTAAGCCAGTCTGATCACTAGTCAGATTGTGCTAAAACTGTTTGTGAAAGTGAACGTGAGAGGCGCTCGTGTCTATACAACGCTGTCTCACCAGTTACAACTGACTGCCTCTACTGCACCTGTACTGTTTTGATATTTAGATTTTTTTAAATTTCTGTAGTTTTGTAGAGCATTGTGTTCACTGCTGTTTGTGATTCCATATTATTGTAAGATCTTTGTGTATACTGAATGCGTGTGCTTTCGATGCAGTATTCAGGTGAAGCAATAAATGTTCTGATTTTAAATGTGCAAATGAGGTGTTTTCTTATTTTTGTTGTTTTTGATTATCGAAGGCTTTCTACCTTTTTAACGTAGATATAATTTATTCGTAAGCAGTGAATAGGAACTTCATCTGCTGCAGTGCACACATGATTTGATCCCTTACTGTCTGAAAATGCATATGTATGTGTGTGTGAACACTTTATTAGGAACACCTGTGCACCTACTCATTCATGCAGTTGTCTAATTAGCCAATTGTGTGGCTGCAATGCATGAAGTCATGCAGGTATGGGCTAGCAGCTTCAGGTAATGCTCACCATATCAACCATCAAAATGGGGTAAGAATATGATCTTGATTTTGACTGTGGTATGATTGTTGGTGCCAGACAGGCTGGTTTGAGTATTTCTATAACCGCTGATCTGGAATTTTCATGCACAACAGTTTCTAGAGTTTGCACAGAATGGCGCAATAAAGAAAAAACATCCACTGAGCTGCAGTTCTGCAGACAGAAAAGCCTTGTTGATGAGAGAGGTCAATAGAGAATGGCAGGACTGGTTCGAGCTGACAGAAAGGCTACAGTAACTCAGATAACCTCTCTGTACTATTGTGGTGAGTAGTGAAGCATCTCAGAATGCACAACACACTGAACCTTGAGGCAGATGGGCTATAACAGCAGAAGACCACATCAGGTTCTACTTCTGTCAGCCAAGAACAGAAAGATGAGGCTGCATTGGGCACAGGCTCAACAAAACTGGTCAGTTGAAGACTGGAAAAATGTCGTCTGGTCTGATGAATCTCGATTTTGGCTGGGTCACATAGGTGGTAGGGTCAGAATTTGGTGCCAACAGTATGAATCCATGGATCCAACCTGCCTTGTGTCAACAGTCCAGGCTGGTGGAGGTGGTTTAATGGTGTGGGGAATGTTTTCTTGTGATGCAATCATGTCAACATAGATCAGAATCTCAAAGGACTGTTTCCAACATCCTGTCCCTACACAGTGTTCCTTATGAAGTGCTAATGTACAGTTTCATCAGGTAAAAAATTTAAATGTTCCTACAGTGCCCTCCACTAATATTGACACCCTTGGTAAATATGAGCAAAGAAGACTGAAAAATTGTCTTTATTGTATAACCGTTTGATCTTTTGTTAAAAAAAAAATTCACAAAAATACTCTGTGCTCATGGATATAAAACTGCAAGCACAATACAGGTTTATCAAAAAATATCTTTGTTAAATATTGGTGTGCAACAATTATTGGCACCCCTATGAATTAATGTGAGAAAAATATATTTGTATATTCCCATTGATATTTTACATTTTTTAGTACACCTGGGTGACTGGGAACAGGAAATTGTTCAACCATGACTTCCTGTTTCACAGGGGTATGAATATGAGGTAACACATAGGCCAAATTCCCTTAGTCATTCACAACAATGGGTAAGACCAAGGAATATAGCTGTGAAAGAAAATAGCACAAGCATTGAAAATGCCCATTTCCACCATCAGGGTAATAATTAAGCAGTTCCAGTCAACTGGAAATGTTATGAATCAACCTGGAATTGGATGTGTGTCTATATCGTCTCAACGCACTGTGAAGAGGATGGTTTGAGTGACCAAAAAATCTCCAAGGATCACAGCTGGAGAATTACAGAAGTTAGTTGTGTCTTGGAGTCAGAAAGTCTCCAAAACTACAATCCGAATTCACCTACATCACCACAAGTTGTTTGGAAGGGTTTCAAGAAAAAATCCTCTACTCTCATCCAAAAACAAACTCAAGCATCTTCAGTTTGCCAGACACTACTGGAACTTCAAATGGGATCGGGTTCTATGGTCAGATGAAACCAGAATAGAGCTTTTTGGTAATAAACACCAGAGGTGGTTTTGGTGCTCACAGAGAGGTAGCCATATGGAAAAGTACCTCATGGCCACAGTTAAATATGGAGGTGGATCTTTAATGTTTTGGGGCTGTTTTACTGCCAGAAGACCTGGACATTTTGTTAGGATACATGGCATCATGGACTTTATCAAATATCAACAGATATTAAATGAAAACATGACTGCCTCTGCCAGAAAGCTTCAAATGGGTCATGGTTGGATCTTCCAGCAGGACAATGATCCAAAACATACATCAAAATCAACACAAAAATGGTTTACTGACCACAAAATCAAGGTCCTGCCATGACCATCCCAGTTCCCTGACCTGAACCCCATAGAAAACCTGTGGGGTGAACTGAAGAGGAGAGTCCACCAGCGTGGACCTCGAAATGTGAAGGATCTGGAGAGATTCTGTATGGAGGAACGATCTCAGATCCCTCGCCATGTATTCTCCAACCTCATCAGGCATTATAGGAGAAGACTCAGAGCTGTTATCTTGGCAAAGGGAGGTAGCACAAAGTATTGACTAAAAGGGTGCCAATAATTGTTGCACAACTATATTTAACAAAGATATTTTTTTGATAAACCTGTGTTGTGTGTGCAATTGTTTGATATCCATGAGAGCAGAGTATTTTTGTGAATTTTTTTAACAAAAGATCAAAAGGTTAAACAATAAAGAATTTTTCACAGCCTTCTTTGCTCATATTTACCAAAGATGCCACTATTAGATCCTTCCTGAGTAACTGCTACTAGTCTGTTTGCTGTTGCTATAAGAAATCCTTCCATTATTCCATGGTATCCATTTTATAAGTCTAGCATTATGGATTTATGTAAAGTCTGGAATCATGCCATTAGAATTTTGTTGATCAAAAATCTGATTTTGCATGTTATTTAGAATTCGCATCATACCATCGGAAATTTAATTTTATGATTTGTAAATGAGCACGGAATTTCACACTTAAAGATATGTGCTTTACCCAGAAAGGACAAAATGGCTTCACGACTTCCAAAACATTTCATGAGGCTCCTTACTAAATGGTTGACTTGGGTTATTTCTTAACCATACCAGCTTTTTTCAAAAATATGAACTAAAAAATATTAGAGCATGTATTCAACTTGGGCGCCTGAAGCCTGATTTAAAGCTCCCAAGGGCCAGAACAAATCAAAGGATTGGCATATTCATTTTCATACATGCCAACTCCAGAATGACTGGCACCCTGAAGAAAACAGGCAAACATGATTGTATAAAATAAATTTCACACTGGAGAATCTACCTTCATCCAAGTCTTTCCTCCAACAAAAGTTATTCCCATAACCCTTGTTTTTTCCCCCGCAAGGACATAAACCCAAGTAAGCACAAATGGTTGCAGGAATGCAAAATCAACAACCATCTCAGTCACGTGATTTGTACTTTACTGAAAACATGTGTTCTGAATGGAAGAGAATGCATATATACTCAGCAAAAAAAAAAAAAAAAAAAAACAAGAAACGTCCCTTTTTCAGGAAACTGTATTTTAAAGATAATTTTGTAAAATCCAAATAAGCTTCACAGATCTTTATTGGAAAGGGTTTAAACAATGTTTTTCACACATATTCAATGAAGCATAAGCAATTATTGCACATGCACCTGTGGAACAGTCCGTAAGACCCGAACAGTTTATAGGCGGTAGGCGATTAAGGACACAGTTACAATAACAGGACACTAAAGAGACCTTTCTACTGACTCTGAAAAACACCAGAAGAAAGATGTCTAGGGTTCCTGCTCACCTGCGTGAACATGCCATAGACCTGCTGCAGGGAGGCAATAGCTCTGCAGATGTGTCCAGAGCAATAAAATGCAATGTCGGTAATGTAAGACGCCTAAGATAGTGCTACAGGGAGACAGGAAGGACAGCTGATCGTCCCTGCAGTGGACAATTACATGTATGCATGTGTCCCCGCAGACATGATCGAGAACCTGCGAATGCCTTGGTGGAAGAATGGCGTAACATCTCACAGCAAGAACTGACAAATCTGGTGCAGTCCATGAGGATGAGATGCATTGTAGTACTTAAAGCAGCTGGAGGAGACACCAGATACTGACTGTTACTTTGGATATTGACCTCCTCTTTGTTCAGGGACTCATTATTCCATTTCTGTTCCTCAAATGTCTGTGAAATCTGTTTAGTTTATGTCTCAGTTGTTGAATATTTTTATGTTAATACAAATATTTACACGTTAAGAAATTTGCTGGAAATAAAAGCAGTTGAATGTGAGAAATAGTTCCTTTTCAGCTGAATACACATGCAGAAATGTATGAACATAAAGGAGCTTGTATATTGTATGTTGCATGTGACTTATTTCATACGTGTTCATGAAGGTTGTCAATAATTCTGGAGTTGACTACAATAGTGACTACTGAATAATGTCTTCCTCTCTGCTCTTTCATTACAACTACACAACCACTAGGTCAAATTAATCCAGGAACCAAAAAGAATTCCAACACCCTCTCATCAACAGGCTTACTGACATGCTAGCAACAGGTCCCTTGCTCTCAACACTCACTTCCCATTTCTGATAGTGTCTATTCAGTATACATTTAAAATACATTTTATTCTAAATCTGAATTACTGAAACACTATAATAGATTTTTAAGAAATTGATTATATGAGTATAATCTAATATAGTCTAATATACTTCACAAAAGAATGTTTGCAGAGACCCACAAATCTCCTGTTCACCCACTGGGCTCTGCCTGTGAAGCCATGGGGCAAGCTGGGCCTGGCAGGTCTTCTGGAGTTATGGAAAGCCAGGACATTTCTAAGGGGAGTGCCCCCCAGATGCAGGTAGATTAGGTTCTCCAAGCCTCCATTGCCCCACTGACCTCCCCTGATCGGCAGTTAAAATGGTGGCATCAGGGGGCATCAATGGTGGTGTCAGGGACCGGGGGGCAGAACCTTTTACACCAATGATGCTCCTGTCTGATTCCCCCCTGGAGCAGTTGTGTGATGGCACTCTAGGGCATACCTTTAACCAAGTTTCAGTCATAGATGAGTATGCAGTGTGGCCAGGAGTCGCCCCTACATCGGCATTGTTCAGGATAGGTTATATAGAGTGAGCTGGAACACTCGAAATGGTGAATCTGTGAACCAGTTGCTGGTACAGGGAAGCCATAGGGAATTCCATGCACCCCAGTATAACCCTGTTCTGCATAATCTCCTATATTTGGATCCCTAAAATGCACCCCCCGCCCACCACCCCAACAAAAAAAAAGTGCCAATTTGAACCTATTGGTGCCAAAATCCAAGTTTCTAATACCATGATTCTATCCCATGATGATACACAGTTGTATGTTTCAGCGAAGCCAGACGACAGACAGCAGCTTAGTAAAGTTGAAGAATGTGTAAAAGACATTAGACGTTGGATGCTTATTAACTTCCTCTTACTTAATTCTGATAAGACAGAAGTAGTTGTATTAGGACCACGTGTAGCTAGAAGTAATCTTTCTGATCACATAGTAACTCTGGATGGACTTTCTGTTTCATCATGTGCAGCAGTAAAAGACCTTGGTGTGATTATTGACTCCAATCTATCATTTGATGCTCATGTAGATAATATTACTAGGATGGTCTTCTTTCATCTCAGAAATATTTCTACGATAAGAAATATATTGTCACTACATGATGCAGAAATATTAGTTCATGCTTTCGTCACCTCTAGACTAGATTACTGTAATGCCTTACTGTCTGGATGTTCCAGTAGGAGCATAAACAAACTCCAGTTAGTCCAGAATGCAGCTGCTAGAGTCCTAAGTAGAACCAGAAGATATGACCACATCACCCCGATCTTATCCATACTGCATTGGCTCCCAGTGAAATCATGCATTGACTATAAAATACTATTATTAACCTATAAAGCACTAAACGGTCTCACGCCACAGTATCTAAGCGACCTTTTGGTTTTCTATGATCCGCCACGCCTACTTAGATCAAAAGATGCAGGCTATCTGACGGTACCTTGAATAGCGAAGGCTACAGCAGGGGGAAGAGCATTCTCTTATAGAGCCCCAGTTATGGAACAGTCTTCCAAATAGTGTTCGGGACACAGTCTCAGTGTTTAAGTCTAGGCTTAAAACGTATTTGTTTACTCAAGCCTACCCTGACTAGACTTTCTGTTACGCTAAGCACAGTCCTAATAATCTTTCCTCTCCCTCTCTCCTTCTGTCGAGCCACACACGATTTTATGGAGATACTAGAGATCCTGATCCTCTCTGCTCTCCGGACCTGCCTGATCCGTTTCGGATGTCCTACCTCTGGATGGAGCTCTAATCTACTCCAATTCCAGACTGCTGGACTACGGCTGCTTCTAAGGCCATACAGACTTCATATAAGTCAATAATGAACTTTTTCACACTATCTTTTGTTACCCAGATGAGGATGGGTTCCCTTCTGAGTCTGGTTCCTCTCAAGGTTTCTTCCTCTTAACATCTTAGGGAGTTTTTCCTCACCACCGTCTCCACCGGCTCGCTCAATTGGGATAAATTCACACCTTTAATATCTGTATACTGTGTTTATATGTTTCTGTAAAACTGCTTTGAGACAATGTCCATTGTAAAAAGTGCTATACAAATAAAATTGAATTGAATTGAATTGAATCCCCATATACAAGCTCTAAGATTAAATCTTTATTTAATTATTTCCAAATAATTCTGAGTTTTGGTTAGTGATCTGGGCCTAAAAGTAATTTTGCCTATTCTGATCCTGCATTCATGTTACCGCTATGTTAGGCTTTATCTATTTTAATGAACAGCTGTGTTTCATATCTGTGTAGCTTACAGCACGATTTCATTGTCATGAGAGAGTCTGTAACCCCTGTACCTCACACTGACTGAAATTTACTCTTCTTCTCAGAGGAAATAAAAAGTGGATTTCCCAAATCCAGCTATGGTGCTTAGCAGCCTGTTGTGTTTAACTGTAGACTTTGAACGCCATTCTCTGGGGAAATAAGCCATATCACTTGGGTAATAGACACAGCTCTTAAATCAAAAGTGGTGTCAGTTAATTCACAGCTCTTCCAATGGCTGTCCTCATTATAAACCTTAAGTCTCTGTGACTTGGGAGAGTTTGCAAAGCACAAGCTACTTAAAATCAAACATGAGGCAGCAGTGTCAATATTGTAGGAATTGGAGGTAGATACGAGTGCATTGTATGATATGCACACATTCATCTGCAACCCACCATATAATGCCCGATGAGGTTGGAGAATACATGGCGAGGGATCTGAGACCGTTCCTCCATACAGAATCTCTCCAGATCCTTCACATTTCGAGGTCCATGCTGGTGGACTCTCCTCTTCAGTTCACCACACAGGTTTTCTATGGGGTTCAGGTCAAGAACATGATGCCATGTATCCTAAAAAATGTCCAGGTCCTCTGACAGAAAAACAGCAACAAAACATTAAAGAGCCACCACCATATTTAACCGTGGACATGGTAATAACACCTCTGGTGTTTATTACCAAAAAGCTCTATTTTGGTTTCATCTGACCATAGAACCTGATCCCATTTGAAGTTCCAGTAGTGTCTGGCAAACTGAAGACGCTCGAGTTTGTTTTTGGATGAGAGTAGAGGCTTTTTTCTTGAAACCCTTCCAAACAACTTGTGGTGATGTAGGTGACTTCGGATTGTAGTTTTGGAGACTTTCTGACCCCAAGACACAACTAACTTCTGTAATTCTCCAGCTGTGATCCTTGGAGATTTTTTCTCCACTCGAACCATCCTCTTCACAGTGTGTTGAGACGATATAGACACACGTCCAATTCCAGGTTGATTCATAACATTTCCAGTGTACTGGATCATCTTAATTATTGCCCTGATGGTGGAAATGGGTATTTTCAGTGCTTGTGCTATTTTATATGTGGTATATTATAGACACTTCCCATTGTGTGAAGCTCAACAACCTTTTGCCGCACATCACAGCTTTTTTTTTTATTTTTTATTTTTTTAATTTTAATGGGAATATACTTCAAATATATTTTTCTCACATTAATTCATAGGGTTGCCAATAATTGTTGCACCCAAAAAATATTTTTTAGATAAACCTGTGTTGTTTGCAATTGTTTGATATCAATGAGAGTATTTTTGTGATTTTTTAACAAAAGATCAAAAGGTTACACAATAAAGACAATTTACTGAGGGTGCCGATATTAGTGGAGGGCACTGTATCTATATGCTCTTTAAAGTAAAAGAAAATCTTAAAAAAAAAAAACAAAATACTGTAACTTAATAAACTGAACAAAACTTTGAAAGCCTTTGCATTGTATTTAATTATTTCTCATTTCTCAACATTATCAAAATCTGTGTTATTGTCATTTTACTAGTAACTAAATTAACCTATTAGTTTACCAGCAAAGTGAAGTCATGGCTCCACTCATGGCTGATTAAAAATGGTCATATGCACAGGGAAAGATCTCAAAATATGACAGGACCACAAAATAAGAGTGCAGACATGATTATGCAATCTCTTCATTAGGTAAATGTCCTTAAAAACCTTTTCATGGACTCTGTTTTAATGCTATTCTCATTAGAAGTATTAGAGTCGAAATTCTTGAGAAATTGCATAGTGACATCCAGACAACAGGAGTGCAGGCTTCCTGGAGAAGCATGCCTTTCAGCAATGCCTTTGAGGAGACATTACATTGAGTATCCAAAGTTCGTTCCAAATAGTACCATACTGGACATGCCAAGCAATACTCTGCAGGTTCATTTAGATTGAATGTTAGTTCATATCAGAATGTTGTGAAATCAGATAATTGGCTACAAATGTGGGTGAAACCTCAGGCTTAGCCACAAAGTCATGTCTGAATTATCTGGCCACAAATGCTTGCAAGAGTAGTTTATCTCTATAGCATTCACTCTCAGCTGAGGCGATCACCAGTTTAAAAAAAAAAAAGGCAGTTTTAGAAACCTTTAGGTACTCCAGCACAAGGAGGAAGTGGGGGTGGGATACCACACCGAGCTATTGATACATGAAGTGACATATAGCATATTTGCTATCTTGACCTAGTACTACCCTGGTGAACTTGACGGCCAGATAGACCACCCTCAGTTCCAGCTGACTGATGTGTTCTGATCTCACACCACCACACTGAACCGCTGCATGAGAAAAAAACCCTGCATCTCTGGATTTTGTGTGAGCATTTAAAGATAACCAAACTACAGTGAATTAAGGGTACAGCCAGGTTGGTCTATTTGGTTGTGCTGTTTATAAAATTCTGAAATCTGTGTCCTCCAGGGCTTCTTTGGCAGCAGGCCTAAAGAGCAAAGCTGCCACACAGTGTCCATTGTGCCGGGTTGATTTACACAGTTCATTTAACCTAACTCAAACTAGCAGCCATGAAGAGCTTCATAAAGTGTATATGAGGTCGGATGTCACATGGAGCGAGAAGAAGAAAGTAGAAGGATATGACACGAGAGTTTAGGATTTCAGCTTTCATTTCCTGGTGTTTACATCTAGATGTGTTAAACAACATAAAACATAGAACCTTTTGTATCAGACCAGCCAATTTTTAGGTGAGCAAACGTATAAACACAATAAGTCTTGAAGTAAATGAAAGTAAATAACACTTAATATTTGGTTGCATATCCCTTGCTTGCAATAACTGCATCAAGCCTGTGACTCATTAACATCACCAAATTGTTGGTTTCTTCCTTTGTAATGCATTTCCAGGCTTTTACTGCAGCCTCTTTCAGTAGCTGTTTGTTTTGGGGGTTTCATCCTTCAGTCTCCTCTTCAGGAGGTGAAATGCTGCTCCACTGGTTTAAGGTCTGGGAATTGACTTGGCCAGTCTTAAATCTTCCACTTTTCCCCCCTGATAAAGTCCTTTGTTGATTTGGCAGTGAGTTATGGATCATTGTCTTGCTGCATGATAAAGTTCCTTCTGATTAATCTGGGTACATTTCTCTGTAGATCAGTAGACAAAATGTTCCTACAAACATCTGAATTCATTCTGCTGCTACCATGATGAGTAACATCATCAATAAAGATTAGTGAGCCTGTTCCAGAAGCAGCCATGAAAGCCCAAGCCATTATAATACCTCCACCATGTTTCACACATGAGCTTGTATGTTTTGGCTCATGAGCAGATCCTTTATTTCTCCACACTTTGGTAGAGGTTAGTCTTGGTTCCAGAACCTTTGTGACTCATCTCTGTATTTCTTTGCGAAATCCAATATGGCTTTCCAGTTCTTACTGCTGATGAGTGGTTTGCATTTTGTGGTATGGCCTCTATAATTCTGCACTTTAAATCAAATGCTGGATTGTGATCCCTTCACCCTTGCCCTGTGGAGGTTGTTGTTGATATCACTGAATGTTGTTTTTGGGGTTTTCTTCACAGTTCTCACAATATTTCTGTAATCAGCTGTTGTTGTTTTTGTTGGCCGATCCATTCAGTGTTTGTTTCTCAGTACACCAGTGGTTTCTTTCTTTTTCAGGACATTCTAAATTGTTGTATGCGCGATGTTTGTGCAATGCCTCCGATTGCTTTTCCCACTGTTCTCAGCTTCAAAACGGCTTGCTTTACTCCCGTAGACAGCTCTCTGTTCTTCATGTTGGCTTATCCTTTTTAACAACAAACGCAGTTTTCACAGGTGAAACTGAAGGCTAAAACTAAGAGTAGATGTTCACAGCTATTTATTGTTTAAACAAATCAATCTAACACGACACGCCTGGGTAACAAGAAACACCTGTCAGTCACGTGTTCCAATATTTTTGCTCGCCTACAAATTGGGTGGTCTGATGCTAAATGTGCTATGTTCTATGTCATTTAACACATCTACATATAAATGCCAGGAAATAAATGCTGAAATTCTAAACAATCTTCTCATATTTATCGTTTGATCTCAAACCCAAATGTTTTCAGTGTATAGCAAAAACTAAAGAATTTCCCTTGCTGTTCCAATACTTTCAGAGGGTAGATGCATAAAAGCAGACTACAGCTTAATTCACACTTACATGTAAATCACTGTAAAAATGTGTTGCTCTTGCTTGTTTCGGAGAACAGATGTCCTATTATAAATCTTTTCATATGGGTAAACTAATTTTATGGTTGTCCACATTTCATGTACTATTACTTAATAGGATTAAATGCAAACAATGCTCCTTATCACAAAACATAAATAAAGTATACAGGACAGTTGTTATTGGGGACTCATACAGTCCCAGTCGTGGCAAATTGTTCTACCTTGGAGGCATGAGGAAATTCATTGGTTCAAACAGCCATTGGGTGGAGCTTACATTTTGAATGTTGAGTAAATACCCTAGCTAGTTACAATCCTTGATTTTATTTTGATACTCTGTAAGAAGTGGGTATTTATATGGTGCAAGCAAAAAGTTAATGTTGGTTCATTTTCTTGTAGCTGTGTTAAACTGCTCAGAAATGTTGATAGCTCTATACGGTATATAAACCATAAACTCATTTAATTGCTAACATTTGTTTGCAAAGTTCCATCAGTGATGGCAAGTCGTCCTGGCCCAGATGTAGCAAAACAGGCCTAAACCATGATACTACCACCACCACCACCATGTTTCACGTATGTGATAAGGTTTTTATGTTGGAATGCAGTGTTTTCCTTTCTCCAAACATAATACTTCTCATTTAAACCAAAAAGTTCTATTTTGGACTCATTTTTCCATTAGCCTTCTGGCTTGTCCATGTGATGTTTAGCAAACTGCGGACGGCACTGATCTTTTTGGAGATCAGTGGCTTTTTCCTTGCAACCCTGCCATGCACACCATTGTTGTTCAGTGTTCTCCTGATGGTGCTCTTGGAGTGATCTTTGTTGGTGGACCACTCCTGGGGAGGGTCTTGAATTTCCTCCATTTGTACACAATCTGTCTGACTGTGGATTGTTGGAGTCCAAACTCTTTAGAGATACCATTTTTTTCGTTTATTTAAAATAAAATCCACAAACTGAGTGTTACAAATATAAACTTAAGACTAAACTCTTTAGAAATGGTTTTGTGACCTTTTCCAGCTGATAAACATCAACAACTCTTTTTCTGAGGTTCTCAGAAATCTCCATTACTCATGCCGTGATACACTTCCACAAACACGTGCTGTGAAGATCCAACTTTGATAGATCCCTGTTCTTTAAATAAAACAAGGTGCTCACTCACACCTGATTGTCATCCCATTGATTGAAATCCCCTGACTCTAATTTCACCTTCAAATTAATTGCTAATCCTAGAGGTACTCATACCTTTGCCACTCACAGATATGTAATATTGGATAATTTTTCTCAATAAATAAATGACCAAGTATAATATTTTTGTCTCATTTGTTTAATTGGGTTCTCTTTGTCTACTTTTAGGACTGTGTGAAAATCTGATGATGTTTTAGGTTATATTTATGCAGATATATAGAAAAATCTAAAACACACACACACACACACACACGCCACCAATAGAAGGCAGGAAATTACCACTAGACACCCACAGGAACCATTACAGTTTCCATTAAAACCATTACAAATTCTAAGGATTTTTCTATTGTTGTTTTTTTCAGCAGGGTAGAAAGTTGCTAGCTCTCTATGGTATATAAAAAAATATATAAACCAATTTAATCAATTTTAGATAGATTAGATAAAAAAATCCCATTTTAATATATTTTATTCTCCCTTTCAACCAGGGCTACAGACTATATTTGTCATGAGCCCCCCAGTGACTGCTTAACTTTTTGTGCTATCCTTGTTTTTGAAACATTAATTTTGGATAAAAGCTTGAAGATCAACTGATGGGGTCAGTCGTGTCTGTTACGGCAGGGACTGTGACTGACAACCACTAATTTGATTCTTTACACTACATTTGATTTAATGTCCTTTAGCTGTCCTTTGAAAAAAAGAAAAAAAAACCCAGGGCCTAAATGGTTTCCCAGTGCATAACTAATCTACCTAATTGCAATATGACTTTACTTTAGTTTTAATTACTACAAGGCCTCTGAATATGGGTCATGTCTAATGGTTGATTTACTTTTCACTTACTACACATTTATGGATAAGAGGATGAGGTTCAGAAAGTGACTTGGTGGATGAGATTAAAGGTTCTTTTTTAAATTACAAATGCTTTGCAATTGAAGAGGAAGCATGGACACATTATAGCAACTAATTGCCAACTTACAAATATGCATTCAAAACCTTTCATTTCATGACTTGGTATTTGAGTGTAGTTTTATTCACTTCTTTTTTTAATTTCTTTTTGCGGCTGTCTTCTGGCTAGGTTTGAGCTGAATACAGTGCATCCGGAAAGTATTCACAGTGCTTCACTCTTTCCACATTTTGTTATGTTACAGCCTTATTCCAATATAGATTAAATTCATTATTTCCACTCAATTTTGAGTGTCATGGCAAAGGCTGTGAATACTTATGTACATGTGCTTTTTTTGTTTTTTATTTTTAATAAATTTGCAAAGATTTCAAACAAACTTCTTTCACGTTGTCATTATGGGGTATTGTTTGTAGAATTTTAAGGAAAATAATAAATTTAATCCATTTTGGAATAAGGCTGTAAAATGTGGAAAAAGTGAAGCGTTGTGAATACTTTCCGGATGCACTGTATATTTAGTAGAGGTGAAAGCAAGAGGACAATAGCACTAATCAGAATAAATTGCCTGCTTATATCAGTTCCCGTTTACCTCAACCACAGAAAATACAATTACTGCTTTCATATTCGTCACCTCTTTGTGCCTGTGTTTGAGCAAAGCTGCATGTAGTTAGAATATTTACCATTATTTACCAACATACTGTTTTGGTCAATTTTCTGTGTAGTAACGCTGAGTGCTACTTTTTTTCTTTAAAGGAAGGAAAGTTAGCAGAGTGACTACAATTGAAATAAAACCTGGGGGACATGGTGGCTTAGTGGTTAGCATGTTTACCTCGCACCTCTTGATGGTTCGATTCCCGCCCTTGCCCTCTGTGTGTTTGTGTGGAGTTTGCATGTTCTCCCCGTGCTTCGGGGGTTTCCTCCAGGTACTCTGGTTTCCTCCCCCAGTCCAAAGACATGTGCTGTAGGCTGATTGGCATCTCTAAATTGTCCATAGTGTGTGAATGGGTGGGTGAGTGTGTGTGTGATTGTGCCCTGCAAAGGGTTGGCACCCCATCCATGCTGCCCCTGCCTTGTGCCCAAGTCCACTGGGATAGACCCCAGGCTCCCCGCGACCCTGTGTAGGATAAGCAGTACAGAAAATGGATGGATGACCTAAAACCTATTACTGTAAAAAGGTAGGTGAGCTCCCTGCGATGGATAGGCACCCTGTCCAGGGTGTACCCAGCCTTGTGCCCAATGCTCCATGGGATAGGCTCCAGGTTTCCCCGTGACCCTGAAATGGATAAGCGGTATAGAAGATGGATGGATGGATGGATGGATGGATGGTAGGTGAGCTAAGCCATGCTCAACAGAAAGCCAAGACAATTATTAATTGAAAAATATGACAAGGTTAATCTGAGCTTGCCAGGCTTCACTGGCAAATCTCACAAGCCTAAATGATTAATAAGCCACTTGCTGTTGTGTGATAGCATGTGTATCAATCAGTAGGCAATCTGACATCATTTTCATCAGGTCATAAAAGAGTTCTTGCAGTTTTTAGTTATAATTAAATTGTAGTTAGGGGTGCATATATCTTGAATCTATGGTAAATGCTTATATAATGACAGATCTTCAGTACCACAAAGTTATTTTTAACATTTCACATGTCATTCTATTCAGTTCAGTATTCACTATCCTCAGCTGTCAAAACATGTCTAATAGACTCAAAAATTAAAAGCCACTTCATGTCCTTCACATTATTGTCTTTGCACTTTCAATCATTTTTATGCAGTTCAAAAGGATTTAAAGTTTCATGCACGTGCTCTACTTTTCTTCTGAATGTCCACACTCTAATACATGATGAAAGGGGTCATTCTCCAACCATATGAAATCTCTGTATCATCCAATAGAGGGGAGTGTTTAGTCTCCCAGCCACTCCTAAGTGGATTACTCTTCAACCAGGACGTAGAAGCCTGTCTGAGTGCCCTGGGCTGGAGATATGATTGTGCTCCTCCTCTTCCCCTCCTTTATCCTTCTTTCTATTATCCCTCAACCCAGCATGAAGACAGGATGAGAGGACTCTTCTCCCAGAAGCGATGTGTCCAATGAAGCTTTCAAATTCAACTCTTGCAGCTCTGAATGTACATAAAAACTGGCTGGCAAAGTCAAAGTTTGTACTCCATTAAAACACTTTGATGAACTTTAAATTGAGTTTGATGAAAAGTCGCAGTTTAGTATCAATTACTTAAAGCTCCTGGCAACACAATCTCAAATATATATCTATAAAAAAAGACCGTGATACTAAAGATCTGTTATTAAAAAAGCATTTACTAACTGTTAGATTTGAGAATATAATATATCTATCCATCCATTTTCTGTACCACCTACACAGGGCCGTGAAAGGCCTGGAGCCTATCCCAGGGGACTCGTGGCACAAGGCGGGGGACAACCTGGACAGGGTGCCAACTAATTGTAGGGCACAATCACACACATATTCACACACCACAGACAATTTAGAGATGCCAATCAGCCTACAACACATGTCTTTGGACTGGAGAAGGAAACCAGAGTACCCAGAAACCCCTAAAGAATGGGAATAAAATGCAAACTCCACGCACACAGGGCAGAGGCAGGAATCGAAATCCCCAACCCCAGAGGTATGAGAAAAATGTGCTTACTAAGCCACCATCACCCCAAATGTATCTTTAATTGCAATTTAATGTAAAATAAAAGCTACAAAAAGTCTACAAAAGTACAAATAGAACTGTTTGGGGGCGCATGGTGGCTTAGTGCTTAGCACGTTCGCCTCACACCTCCAGGGTCGGGGGTTCGAGTCCCACCGTGGCCCTGTGTGTGCGGAGTTTGCATGTTCTCCCCGTGCTGCGGGGGTTTCCTCCGGGTACTCCGGTTTCCTCCCCCAAGTCCAAAGACATGCATGGTAGGCTGATTGGCATGTCCCAAGTGTCCATAGTGTATAAATGTGTATGTGAATGTGTATGTGACTGTGCCCTGTGATGGACTGGCACCCTGTCCAGGATGTACCCCGCCTTGTGCCCGATGCTCCCTGGGATAGGCTCCAGGTTCCCCCGTGACCCTAAAGGAAGGATAAGCGGTATAGAAGATGGATGGAGAACTGTCTGGGCATGTCATATTGCCTACTGATTGAGAGCAGCATTTCCCCAGCAATGTAAACAGCAAGTGCTAGTACTAAAAAAGCATATCCGAATGATAGCGTAACACTTCCACAGAGCTTTTGTTTTTACACATGAAATGAGTCATGAAGGTGGTTAGGTGTTGTATTTTGTACATTCTTGCAGCATGGTGCTCTCAGAACATCACAAAATAATGTAAATTGTGTTTTGGGTGCACTTCACAACTTCTACACACTATTAGCTAGTTTAAAATGCAACAGTGATCAGCGGAGCACCACACTGCAACATGCAGAAGCAGCAGGAATATCGTATGGCTGGTTTAATAAAAAATATTGATATTGATCACAGTCATTATTGGGGTTTTGCCAATGAAGCTTAGCAAGATCAGATTAACTTCGTCATATTTTTAGGTTTGTAATATTATTACACAAACATGAACAACATTGTCAGAAATTGTAGTCTTGGATTTACAAGTCTAAGTATTACAAAAAAATGTGTTAATTAGACAAAAAAGACAGGATGCCTACATTTTGACAGTACAGTGTAAACCAGGATGAATGCTAATTCTCAATCTTTTCAGAGATAGAACTAATCACCATTGTCACACAAACTACTACAATACACCAGCTGTAATAATTTAAAATGATTAAATTCTAACTATATTCAATTTTCAGTTCAATTTCAATTGTATAGCACTTTGAATAATGTACATTGTCACGAAGAAACTTTACAGAAACATATAAATGAAGGATATAAATTTAAATTGAGAAATTTATCCCCAATGAGCACGTCAGGCAAGGAAAAACTCAGAGCCGATATGATGAAGAAACCTTGAGAGGAACCAGACTCAAAAGGGAACCCATCCTCATCTGGGTGACACCAGATATTACAATTATAAAGAAATCCATTCTATAACCATGTACTACATGCTCAAAAAGTGCAGTTGTGTAACAAGGAGACCAGGAGACTTGAGTGCAGAACTCTTCATGGCAATTATAGTCCTAAACCATCGTAGCTTAACTGTTCATATCAAATGCTGCTCAAAGCCATCTTCATGGTTTTAAGTGCTACCATCCACACTAATTTCATTGATCTTTATTTGTTCATGTGGGACTGTCCTCAGCAACAGCGAGTGATGTTTAAGCAATGAGAACTCAACCAGAAGTAGATATAGTTATAGAAGTATAGTTATGGTAGTTATATGCAGTTTTGCTCACACTCAGACACAAAGAGGTGGACTAAACAGGAAAAAAGTCACTTTAGTTTCTGTAGTTGAGGAAAAAGGGGTAGCTGACGAGAGGAGATGGCTATTTCTGATTACTTTGGTAGCATTGACATGACCCTGTACCAAACATAGTCCTGCCTAACTTGAATCAGCCAGAAGAAAATGACAGTAAAGAGGAAATTCAGAAATATCTTAAATGGAAATAAACAAAACAAAACCTTTTGCAGTTGGTGGCAAATTCAAAGAGAAGCTATAGATAACAGTAAAAGCTAATTATACAGCTTAAACGAGATGACAGGCTTAAAATGCCAAAAGCAGCTAGTGCTATGTAATACAATCATGTGCTATCTGAAACAACTCATTTTTATTCACTGTTAACTCCATTAGCATTTTTGGTCAGCCTCCGGATTTATGTGAGAACTCAGGACGAAGTGTTTATGAAGTGTTTATGTCAAGTTACATTCCCTGACAGAAGAAGTTGTCAGATGTTCTACACATACAGTAGCTGGCAAACAGCAAGTGTTAGTGCAACCTTGTTTTTGATACAGCCTGGTTGCTCCTTCATCCATTTAAAATATGCAAACGAATAAATCAAGGTTAATCTAAATATATATATATATATATATATATATATATATATATATATATATATATATATATATATATAGACTCATTTACAAAGTAGTTATATACATGAGAGTTGTGTAAATGTACAAATAAAGTGTACTGTACAATATAACTGTATAATATAAGTGACTGCTGTTGCACTTGAGTGCATTAAAAATCTTCACAGCTGCAGAGTGACTATAACAGATGTGAGATCCTGTGTGTAAACATCTCGATTCCCCCAGGCAGGCTGATATCTTCAGGTACGGAGATGCCATGCTATTGCGGGGGTGAGATTTATAAAAGCCGTCCTCGGGTACATGTTATTCGAGCTCTCACCAACCTGCCAGACAGACCTCGACCAAGACTTGGCCAAAATAAATAAATAAATTCCAAAACCACAGATAATGAAATTGAAATAAACTGCCTTTTAGTGCACAATCGTCCCTGCCCTAATAATATATTATTACGGGTGAAAATGCTACTTAAATTGCTTTTGTGCTATTCTAAGGTGACAGGGAGAAACCTGATTAGAGATGTTGATGTGGAAATTATAGCCTTCATATTGCATATTTAGCTGACACCTGTGTTTCACCATCTGTTTTTTCTGCAGAAACAGGTGATGGAACATATTGAATGCAGTCTGCCAAACCCATTTTCCTTAACTCCGGTTGTGCACACAGTAGTTAGGAAATGGGAATTTGCATCAAACTGCTTGCAATGTCCCATTTTGCTGTCCATTGCACTGTGTCCATTTAAGCGCTTTTCACAACTGTCCTGCAGCAAAAGACAACAATCCCAGTCAATTGCAACTCTACAAAACACTTTCTTTGTTAATGCAATAATAATAATAATAATAATAATAATAATAATAATAATGGGAACTGGAATTTACTATACACTCCAACCATTTAAAAAGAATAATTATTCCTTATTAAAGCAACTGAAATACACAAACACATTAACACAGGCCCAGAACTGCAATACAAGCGCATACTGGCTGATCTGCAGCTTTATTTTCCAACTTATTCCCCAGCAAACCATCACATCCAAAGAAAAATAGCTGACACTCCTAAAGACAGTGAACAATTAATATGAAATTCCTAGAGAAAGGGAGACAGTGAGAGAGAGAGAGAGAGAGAGAGAGAGAGAGAGAGAGAGAGAGAGAGAGCGCGCGATTGATTAACCTGCTACATCCTTAATTTGTGCTTGCAGTTGCTCTTGAATTTACTCCCAATGAATAAATTTTCTGTGAATTAATACATTTCTCTGTGATGGATAAAGTTTCTGTGTAATGATCTTTGAAATGAGAATAAAGTCATATTGGAGTGCTTGCTGACTTTTTCCTTTTCTTTTTTTTTCTTTTTTATTCGCTTCTTAATAATCTCAACTGGAATTTTATGCGGGGAATACTTACAGTAGACATTTTACAATGGGGTGGCCAGGTTAGATCCAGTGACTTTATTTGGGTGGCCAATCTAGTGTATGGGCAATTCACAATCCGCATTTCCCAAAAATGACATAATGTGACTACCCCCATCTGTCTATGTAGTAAGCTAGCATTAAGTATTCACTATCATTAGTTAACAGGAGCTAATAACAGAAATGCAATCACTGCTGCAATCAGGCAAGCGCTTCCGTTGTCTGATGGCTAAAACTGAGAGGCTCAGTAGGAGCTTCTTCCCTCAGGCCATCAGACTCCTCGACACAGACATGTCCTCCATACAGATCCCTTAGGCTCTACAATCGCTCTGCACTCCACTTACACTCTGCACACCATACTTTCCACTTTGTCTTGTTACTACACGAAACATACTGAATATCTCGTACATCCATTTTTTTGCACATTCCCTGCTTATTTTGTACACCACTTTTTGCACATTCTTGTACGTATATTTAATATTTTCTTTTGAATTCTTATTTCTTATTTATTTCTGATTTTTTACATTTTAATTTAGTATTTAATGGCCAGGTTTTCAATTCACGGCAAGTTATATACTGTATATAACTGTGTACATGACAAATAAAAATACTGAATCTTGAATTGAATCAATGTTATGCCTGCAAATAATGAATATCATTTTCATTCAAAAAAAAAATGTTGACCACTGATTGCTCACCTGTTTCATTGTCGTCATCAGTGGGGTCAGGGAGTATGGAGTGAAGTTAGAAATGTAGGTGTACATTAGTCATATTAGCCTCATATGGCATCTATCAGTACAGTATATACCATTTTCCAAAAAAGAACAAAAAATAAAAAACTTTCACTGAAGTGCAACGCTTTACAAAAATGCTAAGGCTTATGAACTACATAGGAAATAAATACAAGGTAACATACAGTTAGAATGCTATCCCTAGAAGTCTTTCCAGTCGAAATACACATACAAATTGTGGAGTGGAAAATGAGTGGCTCCTTTGTAAAATAAATGACACCCTTATTGTGGTTGGGAGTCTGTGGCTTCCACTGAAGTATTACAGTCTAATGAAGTGCTATAATTGACTCTTTTGAAGGCCACTGTCTTTATAGATGTCCCCCAGCCTCTCAAGTTAATAGCAGTGATGGACCTGCTTTAGTGACAAAGCTTTTAGCAGCCATTTTATCGAAGGCTTGATGCTCTTTGCCACTGGCAGTTAAAAGAGTAAATGGATGACTAATAAAGGGCCAACGTGGGCTTTTTTTTTTTCTATCGTCAGTAGCAGAAGGTGTGCACACTATGCATCATAACAAACTTTACAAAAACGCGAGATTTCTCTGTGCACCTGCATTGTTTATGCTGAAAACAAGCATTATACATACCTACCAAGTTGACCAGTTCTACAGTAAGTATGATCTAATGAAAGCTTAAATTCTTCCCCACACTGAACTGGTGCTCGACAAAGTGAATGATTGAGCTGAATGATTCAGCTTGTAACAACACTAGTGGACTTGACTTGAATTACAACTTTGGTAATAGTCCAACTTTGATTATTGCTGTGTTGCAGAGCCCTTTAGCTCTGTGTATCCAATGACAAACTCTCTTAATAAGACATTATTATTACATTTACACACTGACTACGATACAAATTCCACTATTACAGCTGGATGAAATTATATCTACATTGTAACAATAAATGTAATGCAGTAACGGCCTTGACAGGTCGAAGTGAATTCATGACCTCTTAATACAGTCTGTGGATTGATTCTGGATAGATTTAGTACTAGATTTGACTTCTAAGCTTGTCCTTAAAACCTTGTGTCGAGCTCTAGGTCTTGCCTTTCAGCATGGAATCATTTCCCAAGAGAGGCATTAGGATATTTAATGCTCAATAAATTTACTGCTGCACATGGATCGATTTCTGAAAGACAAAAAAAACATGCATCAGGAAAACCTTTACAGGATTTGCTGCAGAGATTTTTCAACTTCTGCACATTTTTGAAAGTGAATCATATAGATTTATATAGAATAAGACCCGATTTGTGGCATTTGTTTGTACATGCAACCAGAAAGTCAGTGGGTAAATTCCCCTTCTATTGATTGCAAATCCATTAGCAACTACAACTTAAAGATAATACATTGGCAATTAGGTCTGTTCTTACAAGGTTGAAATTGCTGGGCGGTAACTTCTAGAGGAATAGAATGCTTTAATCCAAAGAAATTTGTAAAGATATCCTGCAGGATACTGCGGATAGCTGCCAGACTAGCATTTGCCTGTTAGTTTTGTCACAAACTCTTCAGTAAAGTCATTCGTAAGGCTAGGCATAAGTCTATAAACGGTACGGATCTCTATAATGACTTCCAGGAAGTTCAATTCAGTGAATTTTGCCAAAGCTGAGGCAAGAAGAAAAAAGTACTCAAATGTGTCTTGGGTGTTCTGGGGCAGTATACGACTCACATACTCAAGCATCATCTGATTATTTATTTATTTATTTACTTATTTATTTTTGAAAATTTAATTCTTAAAGGAAAAAACACATTGTGCAAGGTAATTTTGCATTGAGACCTGGCTGACTTGCTGCACTCAGAGGAACCATAAACATCAAATAATTCGGATTAATATACATTATACAAACAAGCCCACATTTAAACTGTTGAACTATTTATTCCTTTAGGAATATGTCCAAATTCAGCAACTGAGAGAATGATAAAGGATTATAGACATTATAGAATTTAAGTCATGTGAAATATGATGTGGCCATAAACAATATCAATTGTCCTGGCTTTTCTAACAGAGTTATTTAAGACAGCTTGCCATTACTAAAATCCTTTTCAATCGCTATTTACCTAATGCTGCATAAATACCTTATACACAGGCTTGAAGCAGGGTTTCATCTAATTTCTAAACTGCCCTACACTTTTGGTTTAAACAACTGTCTTTAAACGTTATACATGGACAAAATACAATTTAAGAACAGTAACTAGAAGTTACTAAAAAAAAACAACTAAAAGTTTCCACTGCAATGTATTATAGCCCATGCGTGAACTCTGAGATTACCATTTGAATCCTGTCTTTACTGGTGTACTCAAAGAAAAGCTGTACATCTCCTACACTTTGACACTAACCAAAGACAAGGATGGCAATAAACGTAACAAAAATGTTAGACAAAGCATTGTTGCATCGCTGAAAGACCATTCAATGTCCATGACAAAGCAATATAACTTGCTTTGTCTTGGCATGGACATGTTTTTGTTCCTTTTTAAACCAAATTCCATGAGTGCTTGGTTGGGATTTACGTTGCCCAGTGTAGTAGTATGGTGTGTTTACAAGCCTTGGATGACAACCTTGGCATTTGACACTGGCTGGTTGCCCTTGGTACTACACTGATAGGAGATCCAGTGTAATATTTTATTCTGTTAGAGGCATTTAAACACTACCTTACTGGTTCTTCAAAATATATTTAAGGGTTCATTAGATAATTGTACCCTTGGATAAACGTTCTTAATTTGCAAGAAGGGTTCTAGTTGGAACCCTTTCCAGCAGAGAAATACTTCAGAGAAATACTTCAAGAGCTCCCCCAGAGAGACAACTGAAGGACCATTAAGGGATTAACAACCAGCCAATCCTTAGGATGTTACAAAAAACTAGATACTGAACCCAAGTAGCTGACAGTTTCAAACATAATCAATGCAAAATAGACTTATCACGGTCACGTCTAGTGGCAACTGAATCATTATGCCTGCCAACCATAACACCGATAAATTGCAGGCATTGCAGGAGAGAACAAATACTTTGGTCCAAAATATAGACAGTCCAAACATGCATAAATGGGCTGTACAATACAATAATAAAATAATTAATATCAGAAGAAACTAGAGGTCCTCTCAACTCTACAGCAGCAACAACATTATAATTATAGATTGTGGCACTGAAATGACAATTTAAGCTTATGAAAACTAGTACATTTTCAGTGTCTTACTTTAGAATCACATGTGGATAATCATGAAACAACATGAAACGACAAGTCCATGCACTGCTCAAGGGTCAAACAGCTAGTGAAGATAATTTATGTTAGTGGACCATTCTCAAGTTAAAAGCCTTCTGTGATTTCAATTTATCCGTGGGCTTTCACAACGGTGACTTGACTTGCATGAAGACAGCGTTATTTATTTTCTTTCATGCTTAGCAATAGAGAGGTGTCTCCTGAAAGTCAGTATGAAATCTGATCATATTTATTGCAGAATTAATAATACAACAAGGGAATGCATTATTGTCCATAGTAATATCCAAATTAACTTTGTTATAGCACATGTAAGAACTCCTCACTGGACTGTGATGCCCCTCCTGGTTGGCAGGGGGCGCCTCTCTCCAGACTCATGCTCAACTGTGATGTGGGGTTATTAAACCTGATTTGTTACACCTGGGTTTTCCCCTATTTAACCAGCCTTGGACTATACCTCATTGTTCAGTCTTGAGCCTGTCTTACCTGCTGCAAGCTAAGTCTGTGTAATTCATGGTTGTTGATTGCTGGTGTGGACATCTCTGCCAGTAAACTCAGTTACCTCTTACATGAGAAACCTGGGTTCGATTCCCACCTAACACAGCCTTGGTATAGCACAACTGAGACAAATATGGTATGTGTTGCTTAACAACACTTTCTTGGACTTCTTAATCTTTGAAGTGACAGTGCTTACAGTACCTCAATTTTGATGCAATGTAAAATGCATATTTAGTAGCTAACTTGACCTCTCAAACCAATCTTTTAATAAAGTGCTAAATAATGTTCTTAGTTTTAATTCACTGTTATTATAAGTAGTCACCAGTCACACCATCATCTTCACACTCTGAAGAGCACTGATCAGCCTCAGTGTGAAGATTTATTAGAAATTAGGAATTGACAACCTCCTGTTATCATTATTTTGAATAAACTGGCATGACTTTCATTAAATTTTGTCAAATAATTATTGATGCTGGTTAACTTTCCATCTTTCCATCCATCTGGTTACTTTCCATCCACTGGTCCATCCATCCATCCATCCATCTTTTATACCGCTTTATCCTTTTCAGGGTCACAGGGGAACCTGGAGCCTATCCCAGGGAGCATCGGGCATAAGGCGGGGTACACCCTGGACAGGGTGTGGACATGCCTACCATGCATGTCTTTGGACTGGGGGAGGAAACCGGAGTACCCAGAGGAAACCCCCGCAGCACGTGGAGAACATGCAAACTCCACACACACAGAGCCACACCCTGGTGGTGTGAGGTGAATGTGCTAACCACTAATCCACTGTGCGCCTGCCTACTGTACATGAGAAGTCCTAAGTAGGACTCATGCATGTTAATATTAGAAAAAAGGCAGAACCTGGCCCCGGCACTGCTCATCTATAGCAGTTCAAATAGCACTTTAAAGATTCTGCATGAGGACTGTAGCAATGGAAAGTGTGCAGTGCTTTAGTTGAAGAGATCAGCCTCAAGTTACGCTTGTGTCTCTGGATAATGGTGGACCAGGGATGAACTTGTTCCCCAGATGTACATTCATTCATTCATTCATTCCTCTTTTGTAACCTTAGAGACGCCAGGCCACTGCAGGACACCATGCACACACATTCACATACTCATTCACGCGTTGGGGCAATTTAGTATAGCCAATCTATTAATTGAATGTTTTACAGGAGGAATCCAGAGAACCCAAAGCAAAGAAATGTACTTATTTTTAATTGGTGATTTGGTGATTAAGACTCTAGATTATTGGTCAGAAGTTGAGCATTTGAGCCCCAGCACTGCCAAGCTTCCACATTGGGCCCTAGAGAAAAGCCCTTAAATCTCTTTGCTCCAGGGGTCGTGTCATGCATTATATACACGCTGACCATGCGTGTACATTTCATCATCATTTACTATATGAGAGTTTTATTTCTGTCCTTTCATACTTGCATTCTAGCTTTTATTTTTTCATACACTTCTTTATCATGTACTCCTTGGTTTCTGCTCTTTAGCAATGCGTTCCTTCTGAAGAGCTGATAAGCATAAGAAAGTTCTTCTCAACATGGCTTTTTTTTTTTTAAATCTCGCTCAGCTGTTCCACCTACAGAGCCCAAATCATTACTGTCCACCAGTAACATATCCATTGATTTCTCATATCATGCTGATCATATACAAAATGTATTATAAAAAATGCAACACCCTACACAGAGGTTTAACTGTGTTCTTTAGGAAAGCACTGCTCATTGATAATATGATAGGATAGTTAAAGGTATAACTTTATTTTACATTATTGAACTAAGCATTGCAGATTGTAGGTTTTTATTGATGTAGCCAGCTGCTATTATATTAAACCCCACTCAGGCTGAGACAGGCATGCCTTTAAGATTTATTTGTTGGAACGTCAGAGGTAATCCTGTCAAGAGATCTAAGGTTTTTACATATTTGAAAAGTCTTCCACTCGAACTTTAATCTGAAAGTGGGAGATGTCACTATTTTAATTGACAAAAGGTTACAGTTTTCGTCCACTAACGTTATCGCTGATGCGAACGGTAGATATATTATAGTTGCTGGTACTCTAATGCAAAGACAGGTATTGTATACGCTCCTAACTTAGATGAATTATTTATTTATTTATTTATTTATTTATTTATTTTATTTTTTATTCATTTATTTTTTAAATAAATGGCATCCCTTTATTGTATACTTTTTGGAGTTACAGACACTTCCCACTTAAATTTTTGTGCCTGTTCTTGGGTTTTATAATCTTTATATAACCAGCGACAGTTATTGAGTAGCCATGATGATGATGAGTTTGTTTTTTTTTTCCTTCTTCTTCTCAATGAAATATTTGGGAAAGGGAAGGGAGGAGAGAAGAGAAAAGGTAAATGAATCACATGAAAATGAATCACATGAAAATGAATCACATGAAAATGAATCACATGTAAATGAATCATATGAAAATTAACAAATAAATTAAAACGTAGATTTCAGTTTAAAAAAACAAACAAAAAAAAACTGTATTATGCATTGGCTTTGTTTGAAGCTGCAGCTGTGCTTTTTGTAGTATCCTGTATTCCCCTGACCTTTAAAGGCCAACAGAGCACTATCTGAAATAAACCATTTTACAAGTTGTACATTTTAAAAAGCCTTTTAAAAAAAAACAAGATATTTTCCTGAGTGTTCTCATAAATGCTTGATTTTGCTCCTTGGAAGAAACAATAATAACTAAGTGGTACATGCTGCTGCAAAATCTTTTATAGAGTTCTTTTCCAAGGTCTTCTGCAATACAATATCAGAGATGTCCATTATAAAGAAAACAAAGCTGAATAATTCTTAAGCATTCCATTTTAAAGCCTTGAAAAATAAATTAGAGTTGTGCCTTAAAAATTGGGGGAAAAAGAGCAAATGAATTTTGAAAGCAATAGAAAAGAAGGAAACAAATATTATCCAAATACAGAAGATTCTAATTCAAAATGTTTCTGAAAGCCGAAATGTCTATTCCGTTTGTGATTCTCTACTCTGCTTCTCTTCAAATGTAGGAAGCACTTAATATTCAAGGACATGGCCATTCATGTATTGAGCACTTACTCAAATAGTTAAAAGTGCTCAGTAAAATGAGATTGCAGTTATTGCTGTTCTCCATTTTAAGATGATTTGTGTTTCACTACAGGCCTACGCACACGCAAACGTACACAAAAAACCCCTAATAAAGTCCCTCATAAAGTATATTGAAGTGTTACCTTTCAGAATTCATTGATACAAAGCTGAGAAGCCGAGTTTTAAACTGAATAAAGACACTAACTGAAACTAACAGGTTGGAAGTTCTATGATTTTATGTTGTTAAATGAAAGCACGTTATATATTTTAGTACATTGTTGTTTCTTGCATTTTTGAAAAACACGTTTTTGTAATGCAGGTTACTTATTCAATATATTAAAGTCCCCGTGAAGTGCCTTGAAACATGCAGCCTTACTCGATGTGTTGACGTAATTTCCATTGAAACAGGAAGTCAGGGTGATTTTTATCATTTTGGGGACAGGGTACTTCAGTTTCTAGAAAATATTTGATCAAACATAAAATCTGATGAGAAGCTGAAGAGCAGAATGATGTCCTCAAAATTGTTGATCCCTATTGGTGGTAGAGAGAGACCATACATTTTGAATGCATATATCTATTCGCCTCACACCTCCAGGGTCGGGGGTTTGATTCCCACCATGGCCCTGTGTGTGCGGAGTCTGCATGTTCTCCCCGTGCTGCGGGGGTTTCCTCCGGGTACTCCGGTTTCCTCCCCCAGTCCAAAGACATGCATGGTAGGCTGATTGGCATCTCATTGTCTGTAGTGTGTAAATGGGTGTGTGAGTGTGTGTGCAATTGTGCCCTGCAATGGGTCGGGACCTCATCCAAGGTGCACCCCGAGTCCCCTGGGATTCCAGTCTCCCTGCCACCCTGTATGTATAAACAGTACAGAAAATGGATGGATGCATATCTTCTAAATGTGAATTGTCATTGGAGCACATTAGCTTATAGATAACCTTAAAGCTAACACATTCATGCTAAAATCCACAAAGCTACAATTTTTAGTTCATGGGGACTTTAAGAACTTGTAGGTGATTAATATGATAAAAGAATTTAAGTGTACAGCTTATTAAACTCATTTTTGATGGGCTCATGGTCTAGCAGCATTACAGCAATATTCTCTAACATGCAGCTCAGCAAGAAACATTCTGGTTTACTGAATAAACCAAAGCTTGAGCCAAAGGAATAATGAATACTCATGAATATGTATGCCATCAACCAAATCATATTTCTGACTGATGTGAATTATACACATTCTTCTTTTTCTTGATAGAAAAAAAAAAACATTTTGAATGTAATTGTACTATATTTGACTAGCTTTTTTTTTTTTTGGCAAATATAACCAGTTTTGGCAGAAAAGTTAAAGCCATATGCAGTGTGCTACAGAACATTCAGAGTACTGATCTCTTTCACCCAAAAAGGTCAGGAACACATTTATATTCTGCATAATAAGTGAGGAATAAAACACGGGGTGTGCTGTTATAGGAAGATAATCAATGAAGGAGTGGTGTGATGTAACCCAACACAAAGCTACTAGAGTAACCGTTACCACTTTGATTATGGACGAAGTTGATTATTTTTCTATAACAGCGTGTCACATTACTATTATACAACTACAATTTGCCAATAAGTAAAATTAAGATTTTATTTATTAAAAATGACATCATACTTTTTTATACATATATATTTACATTACTGGCACCCTGTCCAGGGTGTACCCCGCCTCGTGCCTGATGCTTCCTGGGATAGGCTCCAGGTTCCCCGTGACCCTGAAAAGGAGTAAGCGGTAGCAGATGGATGGATGGATGGATGGATATATTTACATTGAATGTTGTGGAACCTCCATGAAACAAGTTAATGCCCTTTATCACATTACAGCAGCTCTAAACAATTGTACCCTCACTATCTCTGTCCTTAGATTTTCCCGGGGTGAAAACTTAAAGGAACAGGGTTTAGTTCTGACTATTACAAAGCCCTGAAACTGGAGACACCTTCCATAAATGTTAAATAATCATTTCTTCACCATAACAATGATTACACTGGACTTTTGTTTAAAAAAAAAAGTGTTCCAGAAATTTTTGCTGATAATGGCAGCACAAAATCCATCCATCCATCCATCTTCTATACCATTTATCCTTCCTTCAGGGTCACAGGGAAATCTGGAGCCTATCCCAGGAGTGTGGGGCACCAGGCTCAAATTTTAATTTGTTTGTACCATATATTTCACATGTAAATAGTATGACTAGTGTCTGATGCGTCTTATTAAGGTGTGAAACAATAATCTGCCAACATTTTTGGATTCCAGTTGCACTGCTACCGTTTCTCTATTATTGCAATGTCTTGAGACCTTTCACCAAGTTCATTACTCACTGTAACAAGATTTCCACAGAAGTCTGTGAGTGCATGAGTAAATGTGAGTGCAGAAAATTAATCTTTAGAAATACGCTTAACCCTATGATTCAACAAGTGATTTAAATTACAGGTGGTACTACGGTCAGAGCCATGGCTCCCTCGTAGACTAGTGACTAGCACGCGACAGGAACGGCCAGGGTTCGATTCCCAGTCAGGGATCTAACCCCACATACTGTAGTGTAGCATGATCCAGTGCACTCTCAGTGCCGGTCCCAAGCCTGGAATATGTGGAGGGTTGTGTCAGGAAGGGGATCTGGCGTAACACTTGTGCCAGAATCAATATGCAGATGGGTGATCCACTGTGGTGAACCATAACAGGAGCAGTCGAAAGAAGAAAAAACTACGGTCAGACCGAAAATGAATCAATGCCTTCTGACCAATTTAAAGAAATCAACAGTACTGTGGTATCAGTTTGAAGGTGTTGATGGACAGCAACACCTTAATCTAGGACATCTTACATCAGAATGTTTCATCAATTCTGACTACTGGACTTGTTTACCTTTTAATCTGATTAAAACATAACATTAATTAAACCGGCCCGACGTGGAGATGGGTATATTTTATATATATATATATATATATATATATATATATATATATATATATATATATATATATATATATATATATTCATACGGCTACTGAGGTACAATTATCCAAAAAACCAAAAAGACTTATTTTTTCTGTTGTACATCATTCAGTTATATTTACTCATTTGCCAGATGCTTTAGCTGAGCAGTTGAGGGTTAAGTGTCTTAGTCAAGGGCCCAGTAGTGGCTCTCTGGCAGCACTGGGATTTGAACACAACACAGAATACACAGAACCTCTATCTGTGGTCCAGCACTGTTGTGTCTGCTGAGAAAAGAATTAGACTTGCAGAATGGCGAACATCATATAGATATTATCATGTAGCAGCATATTGATTTCATTTATGTTTGACAAAATAGCTGTGATAGTATCTATTCAGGCAGTTAATGTGAAGCAATAAATAAATAAATAAATAATCAGAAGCATGTCCTCTATGGTCACGAGTCAAGAGTATTAAGAGATGAGTTATCAGCTGCGGTGATGCTTCATCAGGAACCATTAATTATTTTTTACACTTAATTTTCCCAATGACATCAGCTTGTACAAGCACCACAGGCTTGACTACTTCGTGTGCTCACCTTGAGATTAATTTTAATGTGTCGACAGTAATGAATTCAGTCTGGGCCACATTGTTTTAGAAGACACTGGATGTGTGCAGCAAAAATTAAAAGCTGCAGGGTATTATCTAAATTATACAAGAAGCTGCTTGTGAGCAGGTTAATAGAAAAACCCAATGTGCAGAGTCCCATAAATCCAGCATCACAGGGTTCACTTTATTACAAACACCTGTACACCTGCACATTCATGCAGTTATCTAATCCTCCAACCATATGGCAGCAGCGCAATGCAAAAATAAAATAAAAATCAAGACAAGAGCTTCATATGTTCACATTAAACATCAGAATGAGGAAAAAGTGTGATCTCTGTGACTTTGATCATGGCATGGATGTTCGTACCAGATGGACTGATTTGAGTAGAGAAAAAAAAAATCAAGAATTCTTAATAAATAAATAAATAAGGCGTGTCTGCTAAAAACGCTCGTCATACACAACAACTGAATGAAGTATTTTATCATATAAAATCATTTAGGCCTATGAACTTTTAAACGTACTGTTTTTTACTCTTAATGTTATTGCCACGGTAGAACAGGCATGTATAATACAAAGGATACATGGAATATTTATAAAAACCTCCTGCGTTTTCTCAGTGAAAACAGGCCCTTAAACTTGTCTCCTAAGGAAAGGCTGAGAATGAGCCAAGAAACCCAAGCACTGACCTTATCAGGGAACAGCTGCTTCACTCTTGCATTCTCCTGGTGTGGCATTTAAACAAACGAAATGAGGATGGCCTTCCCGGACTGCCTGGTTTAATTCATTACCAATATGAAACCAGGCCAGGGGTGACAAACTGCAGAGAGCGATTTAGTAATCTCAGTCTGCATCAAGAGAACGAGCCATTTTGTAATTGAATGCAAGCGGCTTTTTGTTTGGCTTGCATGGCATATTGTTATCTCCTATTAAATAATGTGTGTGCCTCTTTCTGTGTGCGTGTGTGTGTGAGAATCATTCTCTGGGGAAATAAATCACACACAGTAGTCTGCATCAACCCTGGGGAAGAACCATCAATTACATTCCAAAAAGAAAAGGGTGAGATTGAATCTACCTACTATTCTATCTACTATTAACATAACTATTCCTCTGAACTCATACAGATCCATCCAAATGCCCATGCCAGCTGACTGAACAGCTCTAAAGGAGGACTATCAGAAATTTAAATTTGTGCAATATTACTAAAATACCATGAATTACATGTCATTTTGAATTGGCATAAAAAGAGAACGGTTTAAAACAAGCATCAAGGACTTGGTGAGCTCTTTTTTTGTGATTTTGCGATCACAGAAATTAACGCGAAATCAAACTTCGCAGTATTCGCAGGAGCTTGAAATTTTTCAAAATGACTAGATTTTCTACAGATTTTGACCAAGATGTGTCATGTGACATCATCACAACATGCATTCAGCCAAAGCTTCCTTCGATTCATGTGCGTCAAACATGAGCACAGCTTAAAAGGTCTCATTTACCAACAAACATCACAGTGAAAGACTGTGCAAAACAATATCATGTGATTGCAATTTCACCAATTCAAGTAGTTTTCAACATAAAAAGCACAAACAACTCCACAAAAAACTTCAAGGAAAAAAATCAAGCATCTTTGGCCGCAACAATCACAAAAAAAAAAAACCAAAACAAAAAAAACCTCTGTGAAATCCTCTATGGACTGATTAGGGCCTTTAAAAAAAAAAAAAAAAAAAAGACTATGGTGTTATTTTACTTAACTCGAGAGCACAACAGTTTAATGCTTGAGCAGAAAATCTTTGTGAGCTTTCAGGTAAACACCCACACTCATCCATGTTTGCACATGGATTTGTGTTGTTCACATGCAAGACTGTATATGCACCTTCAGAATTATTCTTAGGCAAATTTACTCTCACTGTATTTGGAAGCTTTTTAGGTACAGTGCTGTGAAAAAGTATCCTTATTTTCTTGTTTTTGTGTACATCTCATACTAAATTGTTTCAGAAATGAAAATGTCTGGGTTATGCTTGTAATCCTGTAATCTCCCATAGAGACTGGAGGGGATGCCCAGATCCAGGTTTATCTTGCTCACTGCTGATAGGATTGACCCTATGCATGCTGGGGATAGAAACACCCTTATCATAGTAGAATCGCATATAACCTCTAGAAAAGTTGTCCTCTGCACTGGAGAAAGCATACTTTTCTTGAGGTTCAACTTGAGCCCCAAGCTCTTCACGTGGGCGAGAACATCATCTCCATGTTGAATCACACTAGAATTAACCAGTTGTCCAGGTAGTTTGGTACACCAAAGCAATGGAGTCGCAAGGGAGCCAAAACGGCATCCATGCACTTTGTGAAGGTGCAAGGGGATAAAGCTAGCCTGAAGGGAAGAACCCGATATTGGTACAATGAAGCCACTGATTAATTGCTTGAGACAACACCTGTTTTGCATATTTGCACTGTTGTAAGGGATTCTCATGGGGTTGAATGATTTTGAGACTGGAGAAGTCATTATAAGTTGCATTTGCAGTTGAATTTTGGGAAACCACTTGAAGCATTCGTCGTGTTGAACTATTTCAATTGCTTTTGTTTGATTTGTTCATTGCAAGCAGCTGAAAGTCTGTACATTTTCACATTAAGCCTGATTTGCAGTGGGGGGTTGAATAACTTTGATTGCAGCTGTATGACCTTTAAACACTGAACAGATCCAACCACTTTGCTGGCATGGTGCTGTTAGCTATAGTTGCTGTCAAAACTTTGATAGTACTAAAGCTAGCATTAGGAGAAAGTTGCAAATACAGCAAATTCCTCCATGGGTATTTAATACAGTTTCACAAACAAAAAAAAACAACAACCTTGCAATACAATTGGGAGACTTACTCAGTCCTTTTCATGTTTGTAGCTTTATTCGGATTGGACTAGTTTTAAATGAGCTAATTGTTGTAATTAATTATTAATGTAATTATTCCTTGAGTAATTATTAGTATCTCTGGGGAGTGTTTTAACAGACTGTGTGTGTGTGTGCATGTCTTACTGTGTAGTTTACCTTCTATAAAGTGAACAGTAGATATACCCCCAGGTAATATACACTTATTATCCATTTTATTAGGAACACCTGTACACCTGAATGTTTATGCAGTTATCTAATCAGCCAATCATGGGGCAGCAGCGCAATGCAAAATATCATGCAGATACAGGTTGAGCTTCTGGGTGAGAAGGTTTGGGATACAGTCAGTATTCCAGTTCATCCCAAAAGTGTTCAGTGGAGTTGAGGTAAGGGCTCTGCGCAGGCCACTTGAGTTTCAAACCAACCTTGGCAAATCAAAATTGTAAAGCTACAGCATACAAAGACATTCTAGACACTTCTGTTCTTCCAATTTTGTGGCAACAGTTTGAAGAACCACATAAGGATGTGATGGTCAGGTGTCCACATATTTTTGGCAATACAGTGTATGCTTGTGTATGATTACTGCTTGTAAATGTACCACTTGGATAGAAAAACAAGTAACTTTCTTCTAGTTGATTATAACCCTAGATCGAGAATGTTTTATATCTCCTGATTTTTTTTTTTTTTTTGGTGTGACAACATGTTGATATGTCACATGTGCAGACGCTCCCATGTTTTACACAGAGATCAGTTATCCTGTGCAAATTGAGCATCATTACACGTGTTCTCTGGGAACTACATACAGCCACGTTCACAAACTTTGCTACTTAGCTGATTTGATACCAAACCATATTAAGTTGATTAATATGGTCAGTGGATTGAGGGTGAAGTGATGATAAATATGTTTGAAAGACAAGTTAGATGGTGATGGATGGAATTATATTAATCTATAGGTCACGTTCAGGTTTAACCCACATTCATCATAAAACATTTCTTCCGACACAAATAACGCAACATGTAACAAAGCTTTCAAATATAAAACAATAATTTATTATTTCTCCCATTTTACAAGACATAAAATTGTGTTGGTAACTAAGGATTTGCTAGGTTGTGTTATTTTGCTTTGATACATAGTCCAATACAAAAGACGTATTTTTTAAAAAAAATTATTTTACACCTTAAAGCATTTTGTAAAGGGCAAAGCCTGATACTCAATTTGTTTAAGACCAATTTGTTTACATCCTTTATGGTATGCTAGATATATACAATATAAATCATATTAAATGCACAATGATGCACACAAAGTGATTAAAACTTTGAAAGGTGTTTTTGCAATACTGCGTCTGTGTCTCAAGAATTCTCTAAGATTTTGAGAACTGTACTTAAAACTGATTATTTCAGCAGATTAGTGACTAGGACTTCATTATGTTGTTCAAAGAAAAAAAAAAACCCCACACAATGTACCTTTACAATGCAAACTGATTTACAGTTTATCAAATTAACATAAGGAGAACTTGCTCTCAGGAGGTACGCACCTTAAGTTATCTTGACCTATTTAACAACTGTAACACAATGTAACAAACTGTTTATAATGCAATTTTAAATAGCACCTTTAAATAATGTTGTTGTAATGTTGTCGGGAAAAAAAAACTGTAACAATGTCCTCCCAAGGTATTGTGTTGGCCATGAAGCTAAATACATTGTATTACGTTAAATAAGCAAAATGTATGCATCATAAGTAAAATACTGATAAAAAATGCTGCCGTTGGTTGTTTTATGATGTGGTCTTTAAACTATTTTCAGAAACCTTTCAGAAAGGCCCAAATGTTAAGAAGCAGTTCCTTTATAATTACTCAAAAAGCAAGCGTGACATAAAAAGTATTATGCAAAATCATTTGTGTCATTTTTCTCTCCTAATAGTCCATTCTCTGAAACTCTCATCATACCTTCTCTTAACTGCTGATCACAAAACCCCTTCAAACAAAGAGACTACTTCCTTATTTACAAAACATTGCCACATTGAACGAGGCAGGATACTTTACTCCTATCGGTAGTGTCCTATGTACAACAGCTAGAGCACCAGTTCACACTGTGGTCACCGACAGCAGCGAGTTGTACACTCGCGTCCCATCTGGAGACCTTGCACCATGCGTAAGCAGTTCCTGGATGGTCATCCAGTTATCGAAGATCTTCTTGTTGCGTTTCTTCATCATTTTTTTGTGACTTAGTTCAATGATGTTGACCTCTTTTTTGTCATCAGTGCCACTCCCACTCTGCTCCTTCAGCCAGTCTGTGCGACTCTGCTTCATGAACTCACGCCGCTGACGTTGTTCTTTGGCACGTACGGCGTGTTGCTTACGCTCCTCCTTGCTCCAGTAGCGGCCCATCTTCAGTTCACTGGCTGCGTCATCGTCCGTGGTCATGCCTCCACTGCGTTCCTCTCGGATGCGCAGGGCACGCTCCTTCAACAGGCGATCACGTGCTGGCCTCTTGGTGATGTACCGAGTACCATCACTGCGGATCTTCACCTTCCACTCTGCTTTGGGCTCGGCCGATACTGGATCCCGGCACATGCTGGCAAGACTCATCTGGCTCTGTGCATACTCTACAGCTGACTTTTGCTGAATCAACTGCATGTAACTTTGATAATGCTGTGCGTGTGCTGGGATATGGGCATGTTTGTAGGGTGAGTGTGGATGGCTGAGGCGACTCGACTTGCGTTCTTTGGCCTCAGAATGGTGGCCAGCATCAGGCTCTTTGGGAGAAGAAGTGTGGCTCCTGCTTGAGCCAGAAGCCTCTTGGACAGGTGAAAGCAGGGGCCTTAAAACTCTGGTATTGGGACCGGTTACAGTACCTCCTGCACTGGCTTCTGCAAGCTCTTCACTGGCTCGGCGTAAAGAGTTGTCCGGTGATAGCTCCAGGGTAAGTGGTGTGCTGCGGCAACTCTCTCCTGTATTGTAAGCACTTGAGCTGTCCTTGTCTGACTTCTCTGGCAGCTCACTGATATCAGCCAGCTCATGGCGACGTGCATCCACACTTGTGTTGTAGTTGCGGAAGCCACTATTGTGCAACATCCATGGCTGGTCACGTAATTGCTGTGTACGGTGCGCCCGCACAATGCTCAGGCATTCAAGTTCGATGTTACGCAGCTCAGCGTTAAGAAGCTCCAGCTCCTTGTCCACATCGTCATCTCCTGCACCACCAAATCCTTGTCCGCCATCTATGCCAAAGCTGGGCCAGATTATGCCCAAGCCACCCCCACTCCTCACCTGGCATTTAAGCTCCAACAGCTCCCTGAAGTGCTCACACTCATCAGCTGGGAAGTCACCCAGGAAATCTGCATCGGTGTAGTCGGCCGAGATGAAAGACTCATTGCTGAAGGGAAGGTCACTGCTTCCCAGCGTGTCCTGACTGTATGCCAGACGTCTGTGACTGCCCAGTGTGGTAGATGCGCTGGTCTGGTCATCGCAGAGGTTCTCCTGCTCTGAGCTCTCATCATTGCGGGTGCTTTCATCCGTGCGGCCCACGCCACTGTCCTTTTCATGCTGCTGCGAAAGCAGTGTTCCTGTGTCAATCAAGCCTCCATCCTCCACCGGCTTCTTCTGGGAGACAAAAAAAAGCACCCAGAAGTAAGACCATGGAATTGTTAGGTTCTACTTGACAGTTGAATTAGCTATGTTTTCTACAAATGTTATTTACATACCAATAAATATATGTTCTGATGTTTTACCCCAAAATACTTCTACCAAGACAAAAAAAAAAAAAAAAAAAATGTTGTCTGCTTTCACAAACCTTATGGCTTAAAATATTAAAATCACTGAACAGTCAGTTTGAGAGTACAGAACACACCCTTAAACAAATGACATTAAGAGTGATTTATAAGAAGAAGGTAGAGCTTCAGATGTGGTCTTTCTCCCATACTCCTTACAGAACTGTGCCAGGCAAGAATCCTCAATCTTCTATAGTCAGTCTTAAATCGCATAGGTATTCATTAAAAATTTATAGATAAAAAAAAAAAGGGACATGGAAGCAATAATAAGAATTCATACAAAAATGACTTGCTTCTGGTCATTTATCTGCTGGGACAGTCCTGTTCGACAACATGATTGACTGATGACTGTGACGGAGTTGGAGACTACATATTTGATGGACTGCTTTACCTGTTGGAGCATGCTGGCAGTGAACTGCATGGCCTGATGATGCTGCTGCTCGAGCATGTCCATGTGCAGATCATCCAGGAAATCATTTCTGTCATCTTCCATCCATCCGTCGTCGAGCTGTACCACAAGACAAATGGGAAGAGCAGTCAATCTAAGCCTAACAAAGAGTGGTTACATTTGTCCTAAAATTAAACACATTTCAGAGATTTAAGAAAGTAATTGTGGATTAGAACTATTTTTTTGTTTGATTTAGAGCTTTCAATGCCTTTAGACCAAGTCATAAGGATAATGGGGATTTTTAGGGGTGGGATTTCAGAACTCAAGCCCTGAATGTTTCATTGTCAGTCGCAAATCATTTGTTCAGTCCTGAGTTACTGCACTTTCATTCCCCACTGCTCTCATTTTGAATATTCTATTACATAGCAGCAATCCAAATATTAGGTCAGGCACACTGTAAAAATCATTGGACCTCATTTTCAACACATGCTGTAGAGTAACAAATATGGTTCCATCATTGTATTGTAAGCTATCCTAACTTGTTACATTTTTGTTTAGTCACAAAAGACCAAACTTTGAGCCATCACACTGAGCAGCTTTGGTATTTCAAAAATGTAGTTAACATAAACGTGCACTGCTTGGACAAAAAAAAGGGTCGCTGCTTGGATTTAAATAACCAAATACTTAAGAGCCTATGACAGGATCATTATTGCAGTGATTACTATGTTTCAGCTGTCAACAAATCTTTTAAGCCTAACTGATGCAGCGTGTAGCTTCTCATTTCTTAAACAACCATGTTGGAAGACGTATCCTATGGTCGTGGTAATTTTTTTACTGTGTTTCAGAAGGGGCAAATTATTGGCCTGCATCAAGCAAAGAAAACAACTAAGGACATTGCTAAAATCCCTGGAATTGGGTTAAGAACTTTCCAAACGCATTATGTGGTTACGCATTATTCTTCGAGGAAGAAATGTGGTCGGAAAAATTTATGTTCAAAATCTTGAACGATCGCAATCAGAGACCTTTAAAATGCTCAGTCAAGTCACATAGTAAAAAATCTACAGTAGAACTCATGGCTATGCTTGATAGTGAAAGTAAGAGCATTTCCACATGTACAATGCGATAAGAACTTACAGGATTAGGACTAAACAGCTGTTTGGCTTAATCAGTGTGAGGCTAATCAGATAAAAATGACTTCAATTTGCTGTGATTGTGATTGGACTGTGGAGCAATGGAAAAAGGTCATGTGGTCTGATGAGTCCAGATTTACCCTATTCCAAAGTGATGCATCAGGGTAAGAAGGGAAGTGCATGAAGCGATGCACCCATCATCATGCAGCGTGCCTACTGTACAAGCCTCTGGAGGCAGTGTTATGATCTTCCCTTATGGCACAAGAATATTCCAGGATGATAATGCCAAGATTAATCAGGCTCAAATTGTGCAAGTGCATGAGGATTCATTTTCACACATGAACTGGCCACCATAGTGTCCTGACCTTAACCCCACTGAAAGTCTTTGGGGTGTGTTGGAGAAGACTCTGAGTGGTTTGACTCTCCTCTCTTCAATACAAGATCTCGACCAAAAATGAATGCACCTCTGGATGGAAATCAACGTTGTCAAATTGCACAAGGTTGTCGAAACAATGCCACGATGAATGTGGGCTGTAATCAAAGCTAAAGGTGTTGCAACAAAATTTTACGGATTAAGTCTACACTAAATCCCTGTTTATTTTCACAATGTGTTTGAGAGTGCTTATATACCTGTATCTCTGGCCGAGCCACCAACAGGCACACATTGCGGTTCTCTTCACTTGTGAGCAGAGACACCGCCTCCTCCCGATTCTGCACCTCTATGCCATTGATCTGAATAACAGACACATGAGCAACTTGTGCTGTAGCCTGAATGTCAAGATGCACTGGTGTGTGAAACAGAGTTCTAGTATGTCTCCCACCCAGTACAAACCTGGATGATTCTGTCCCCTTCCCTGATTCGACCATCTCTTGCAGCAATGCTGTTTGGATCAATCTGTCAAAGGAAGTAAAAATGTTACTAAAAAATGACTAATTTTCTTTACTGACATCAGGTTCACTTCATCATATGATGGATCAATTGATCCAAACTGCAAAATGTAATAACATTGCAGAAATTCTGAATATTTAAGACAATAATGATAATTGCAATGATCATCATCATCATCATCATTATTACACAGCACAATTTCAAGATCATACTGAAACAGCACAGGAAACTCTCCCATCAGTTAATGTTCCAGTCATAGATCAATAATACAATAATAACAATAATAATAACAATAATAATAGGATCATATAAATAACATCCATTGTTAATTTAGATTGTCTGTGAATTGTCTATAAAACAAAGACGATCACAGAGGGAGATGGAAAAGAGTTAGTGCCCACCTCACTGACGTATATCCCAGTTTCATCCTCGTCATCAGTCCTATAGCACACAGTCAAGCCCAGCTTGTCCTGAATATTTGTCCTGTACAAATCCACTTCCTACAGAGAACACAACAACTTGTTCTTAACTGTGTCTATATATAGTGCATTAGCATATATAGTACATTACCAGCATTAACAGGCAGATAGACAGTAGCAGAACAACACAGACAAGGCCCCTCTTATCAGTCTCACAAGCTTTTAACTGGATTGGAGCCATTTCTTTTTCAGAGTCAGGGCTGACAGGATGAATGAAGAGCTCAGTACGGCACTAGAGTCGAGCCTCGTTTATCACCTGTCAACACCTGTAATCTGTAAAATACAGATTGCTATTTCCAAGAGAGGAGGCGGATCGAACGGCTGACTACCCAAATCTCCTTCAATCTCTTCTGCCTGCACTTCAGCGCTCCAGTTCAACTTCAATTTCCACTAAAAACACTTGTTCATATACAATGCCTTATTCTTAAATAAATCCGTCATCCATATTTTACACTACCAGTGGTCCATCATACTTTTTTTTTTCTTAGCATGATCTACTAGTACACCATGATTCAAGTATGCGAGTCCTGCCAGCAATGGGCCTTATTTATCAATCTTTGAGTCAAGTTGCCTAAATTTTCGAAGGCCAAAACTAACTAAAAAATTTGTTTTCTTCATACTCAAGTGTTGATACCTGCCAATCATCCATAAATTACCAAGTGCACAGCAGATTCACATTTAGTGATGCCCAAAACCAAAATTCAAAAGATAAAGCTTAGACAGCTGAAAACAACAAAATGACAACTAAATAGCAAAAAAGCACAAGTGTGGCATGCGCTAAATCCTCCAGTAATGCAGCTCAGCCATTGCAGTGCATTGACGATAGACACACACTAAGTAATCTTCCTTTTATATAGTGCCATTTCTTTTATCCTAAATGAATAGTTATTTCTCTTAATTTGTAGATTTACTGAATAGTTTTCTTTCAAGTAATTAATATGACGCAAAAGTGTTTGGCTCAGATTCTCATTATATTTGTATTCAGTTGAAATGAATAAGCGATTTAAACTCGACAACATAATCTGTACATAACATTGCAGTAAATTATGGACAATTACATGACTTGAAGCCTATCAAATGAGGTTCTCATTGAAGAGTCTCCTTAAATGTAAATGTTCACAAACCTAGGACTTTTACGAACTAACTGGATTTTCATGAATACCATATATAGTGTAACTGTCCTTGCAAACAAATAAATTCATTCGTATCCAGTTTGATGAATAAAGTCCAATGTTCTGGAAATACAAATTTAAAAAAAGGAACATCGAGGAAGATAGATTTGTCCACAATAAACTGCCCCATCGTGCCCCGCTTATAATCCCTACATTACACCTGAAGGCAAGACTTGTATTGAGACTTGTAAGACTTGTGTGTTCATTAGGGAAAGACTTTATATTTGGTTGTGAGATGGCATTGCTTTGGCTTTCTATTAATCATTCATGTGTTTCTGTGGCTCCATGGTGATTTATGAACACTCCTCAGGAAAGGAAGGTCAAAGCAGAATTGTGTGCTGAACATCTGTCCCAAAAAAATGTGAACCTCACCTCATTATTAATACACTGATGACCCTAATGACACTTCATTTTTCTACTGCCTCTGCATTTTGACTGCAACCTCGTTACAGTTTGTGTCTCCCACTCATCTGATTATAATCGTTCCATGAATCACTTCAGTTCGGAGACCTAGAAATCAGTGATATTTGTAAATGAACAATCTCACTGTGTGACGTGTTCAATGGGACTGGACTGATGAGTGTTCAAATGGACTGGGATTGTCAATAGAATGGATCTACTGCAGGAGTGCATACAGAGTAAACCTTCTTAATGTTATTTTGCTGGAGACAGACAGGCTTTAAGCTGCGCAGTTAGACTACAGTGACAGCACACTAGAAATATATCTTCATTTATGTTTAGGGGAAGAGCTAGAGCAGGAAAATGAGAGCGAGAGAGGGCAAAAGAGAGATAAAGTGAAAGTGAAGAAGTAATAGTAACAAATAGACAAAATAAAAGACTAAGTCAAGTGTGTGTGTATTACCTCATACTCAAGTTCCTCTCTTTCCATATCTTGCGGCATGGTCTCTAGGTAATCATTCGGGTCGAAATACTCATGCCCGGGAGAATGTCTATGAAAATAATACCAAGACCATAAAACTTAAGATAAAACCATAAAATAAAGTTTTAGAGTTCTCTTGCCATGCTAAAAATATTTCCTCTATGATATCTCATTACGAACGCTTTTGGCCAAGGTGCTGCTTTTATTGTAGGTCCTAAAATTACTTCCAGGCCATGATATCAAAATATAGACTCGTTCTTCAAAAGACATGCATTCTTTACTTTGAATTAATGTATAGCCAACCAACCTACGCTTCAGTGAAAGCTCTTGTAATTAACATCCAGAATCCCATATGAACTGATATGTTAATGCTCTGGGGTAAAAGAAAGAAGGGTGGTTAATGACGTGAAAACATAAAAATATCCGCCTCAACCATGCACTGGATATGTGAGAGCTGTTTAATGTCACTGAGCTGAGAAACCATTTAAAACTATCAGTCCTGATAGTGAAGGTGAAGTAATGCTGCCTTTAATACGAGACAAAGAAATGGCGCTTTAGGTGATATGGAGAGATCAGAGAAGGGACAAGTGCTTCCGGAGAAAACGCAAACTGAAATGAACAATTCCTACAGTAAGACGCAGCTGTGCAGACGTCCTGTAGGGTTTCTAGTGTTAATGAAGACATAAGTGAAAGACTGGAACCCGAGTGCTTCTTTGCTTGACATTTCAGGTTGTCCCATTACTGATGGCTATGGCTACACAATTGACCGTCTGAAAGAAATTGTGTCCCTGCTGCTCTACAGGTCGTATTAAAGTAAACCAGAAAGTGTCATTTTATACCATTCCAAAAAAACACTAGTAAAATGGACTAGCATAAACATTGTAAACATACCTTTGTAAAGTATACATATGCTCACATGTATGCTAGTGTCAAGAGGATAAATAAATGTCTAGTCATAAGAGGAGCTATCTATTTTTAGGTTTAATTACTTTTAAATAGCAATTAATCCTATAGGGCAGGGGTTGTCAACCAGTGGACTGAAGTGTTTCAGCATATCAAACCAAGTACTACAGAAAATACTGTAGCAGAGCCAAAACACATAGATAAAAAAAACTGGCTGTAGTTCAGCGACTCCAGTTTTCTAAACCTAAACCAGCTCAGCTTCAAGAATAGATCCACAGTTGCAAATTATTTCAAATCACATGCATTTATGTAAATGATTTAGCTGAAGGCAGCTCATTGTACCACAGACCGTTGTCAGAAAAGCGAGAATTTTCATTCATTTTTCCTTTTATTCACACTCTCCGGTGTGATGCGCAAATTATTTAATTTGTTTAAAGGTGTCTGCACAGAGAAGTATGTGTTTCTTCTCCCTGTGTCAAATTCAAAACGAAAATTCAAAAAGATATGCCTTGTCCGAGTCTGTGGCACCGAAATGCAACTATGAAAAACAACCACTTCAAATCCTCTTTGCTTATCCAGACCTTTGTAAGCAAATAATGTGATGTAACTGGACTGTTACAAATTTTATTTGAATACCCCGCTGCTACAGAGCATCAAACCACAATGGGCAAATTATCTTAGTTATTTAGTTACTCATGTATGCAATATCTGTCATTTAAGAGCAGCCCTATTCTGTGTGAGTGGTCCTCACAAATATATTTGCTCCACTCTGTGCAGTCAGATTGGCCAAAAGAGGTGCCACTCACCCTTCAGGCAGCATGTACTGATCAAGTACAGGAGGTGTTGAGGCAGGCAGCTTGCTGAGGGCCATAATGTGCTGGAAGGTGATGTCTGTCTGTGTACTGATGTCCATCAGCTGTGCGTCTCTTTCAGGTCCTGCTGGTTTGGGCCTCGGCGTCCTGCGCAACACCTGCACCATGATAGGCTCTTTGGCTGTGCGGAAGGCTTCTACTGCTTGCTCATGAGTAGCACTGGACAGGTCTTTGCCATTTACCTGGACGCAGAGAGAAAGGAAAAGTCTGTTAGAGCTAAACTGTTGCTTTGAGGAGTGTTAAGGGATTGAGAGCAAGGGATCTAGTTGTACGATAGACACATACAACAAACGATAATAGTCATTATGGCTTATAAAAAAAAAACAACAACAAAAAAAAACAATGTCTATTCAAATGCAGCCCTGATTCATGATCATTATTCCAATATTATAAAGCCTGTGTTTTCGCTCAAATTGAAAATGTTAATGTTCACACAGGGAGAGCGGACTTGTTAGTAGTAGGGACTGCTCACTCAACAGGGTCTATCCCTTTTCCAGAATTCCTTCTGAAACACAGATGGGGAAGCCAAGAGCCTTTTCTCTACCTCAGCAGGCTTTTCTCTCCCCATCAGTCATGCTTCAATTGCAGCCCAAGAGCAGGGATGAAGAAAAAAAAAAAAGAAGATATGCATCAAATAGAACAGCACAGAGCAACAAACACTAGGTTTGTATAGTATTTGCATATAACATTGATGCACAGAGTGACCGTTTTGATCAGTTTCGCCTTAACCAAGGACGAATTGTAATAATTTCACATGGCTTCTTTTCAGGGTCAGAGGCAAATGCTGCAGAATGGAAAAGTTAATTAGAACGAGCCCCTCTTTAATTAATCAGGGCTGTTAGGGAAACCAGATTGTGGAGAATAGTGGTGGCGGTGGTGGGGGATGGGGGGTTGTCACGAAACAGATTTCTTGAGCTAAGCAATTTTAGAGCCAGTAAAATATGGTGCCACCCTGGGAGATTAAGTGAGCGCAGTATGTTAACCTGCAGAGATTAATTAATATGCACAACAAGCCAATAGTGGGGCGGAGAGAGTTAATTACAAAAAAGTGGGCCGTGCAATAAGACATATTTTTAAATTTGACTTGCTGTCAGTTGGTTGCCTAAAAGACTAAATCAACTAATCATCAGGGTCTGATGGATATCTGGACACAAACAGGTAGGCCTGTGTGTCAATTAATTACTTGGATAATAAACAATACTACTGTAACAATAAAAATATATATATTTCCTAGGTCACAGCTCGATGATCCGAACACTACTGGTGCATTAACCTGAGAAGTAAGTGGCACTAAGTGAAACTGGCATTTTATAGAAGCAATATTTACCAGGCTAATTTAATCCACAGCGTATAGTAAACTGATATAATGGAAATATAATCTTGACTGGTGGAAAGTACTTCAAGCTACGCATCGGCCCAGTACCAGGAAACATACACATTTCTGGGTTGTGGTTTTCTACAGGCTATGGTTTTCTACAGGCTCTACCTTAGCTAGTTTAATTAAGGAGCCAGAGGTTATTTTAGCACTACTGCTAACTGTATATTAAACCCAGGGTCAGCTGCCTCTCTTATCACAGCACTAACAGAGCTTTTCCCTTGGCGTTTCACCAGCCACAGCAATCCCAACATGTTCATTTGTGATTCCATAGATGAGAGACAGCTTTGATAGGATCTGTGCCTGGGGAATTTATACAGCCACGCACAACTCTGTTTTCCAGCTGAGCAAAGCACAAATGCACATTCCTGGGATGATGAAACTGATGTGAATTCATAAGAAACCGACTTGCAACAAACCATTTCTGTAATTTACCTTGACATTAATATAATATAGCGGTATTCAGTGTTTCTTCAGTGCACAACATTAGTTTTCTGATGAGCATGAACGCACATTTTATCTGACACCCGTCATAAAGGCGTCTGTATGAAAGTCATAAACAAAGCCTCTCTCAAGGCATCCAAATGAGTTGTATCCTTGACCTTGCCTACTTAAAACTCAGTACGGAGACGTCTAAAGACATTATTACAGTGATGAGGGTTTTTGACTGTCAAAGAGACAGCGAAGAGGAAGCTCACTGAGGAGTCACGCACTTTTAACGTTGAAGCGGTTATGTGATACCTTATAACCAGTACGGATTAACTCTAATGCAAATTGAAGACAAACTGGATATCTGAAATGAGCTCGATGCCAAATTATGAAACGTCAGAAGTCAGAAAAGACCACCGTCACTACCATCAGAGCAATTAGTTAAAAAAAAAAATACAAGTCCATAATAAACCATTTGAAAAGATAGGGCTATAGTAAAGCTAGTAAAGTTAAAACAATAAGCTGAAGGTTTTTAATGTGATTCAACTCTTTGCTAAATTGTAAAAGATATTGCCAATGGATAAATTCTACTTGTGAAGCCTGACTCTCTCATTCATTCTTCAAGAATGACTCCGTACATTCCCTTTCTCCTTCTATCCACTTTTCAATGTCTTCCTTTGTGCTTTTATTCCATCCGAGACTCTCCTTTTTTCTGAGCAAAAAAAACAAAAAAAAAACAACAATCACTCCTCTCGCTGTGCTCAGCTCCCTGCAAGATCTCCCTAGGAATCTCTTTCCTCTCTAGAATCCATGACCCCTGAGACAAAGCACTGGCCATGCAGCCTTCGCTCTACACCCAGCAGCCTCCCTTATCCAGCTCCCCAGCAGGGAATACACTCCACCAGAAACCCCATTCAACAAGCTCACCTTTGACACAGCCTACAATGGCTGAGAGCTGCAGCCTCTAGTTGCTAGCAACTCTGTGAACCAATACTCTTCACCCTGCTGAACTGCAGAGATGGTCACCCCTGGAGGACACTAGTAATGACGTCACTGCTCAAACAGCCTTTCATTAACTCAAAGCCAGTGAGCAGGAATGTTACACTGACAAACTGCTCAAAATTGGTTATGGAACAACCTTTGTTTATTTAGTTCTTGACGTTCTGCTGAATTTTACACGTCATAGGCTATTAATGCCTCAGAGGAAATTTTATGTTAAATGAGGCTGCTGGGTAAATGTTAATATTCAGCCGAGTCCTTGGTAATGGCAGAAGGCCACAGTGCGCGCTCTTTGGCTGGAATAATAATGAGCAATAATGACGAGCACGAACAACGAGCAATAAAACACTGCTTTGCATTTCCAGTGCTACAGTTAGCAAGAGGCTGACTTTGGATGAAAAGTCAAACTGAATCAGCTGTGTGATTCTTCATGCTATGATGTGCTTTGAGTAACTAGTCTGAGTAATAGGCTATAAGAATTGATCAGAGCAATGGTTCATTCTGCACACACTGTGATTCCATCTAGTCCTTGGGAAAATGTGGCAATGTGTCAGCTCTTCTAAACTGAGGTTTTAAGGCACCCACCTTTCTAATGTGCAAGGCTTCCTAATCAAATTCATGAAGATTGTTGATGCATAAGAGGAGGGAAAGGCAAAGATGTTTGAGGTATGGACAGAAGTCAGAGCTGGACGACTCAGGAAGAGCCTGGAGAAATGGATTGGCAAAGATTCCCATTACAGGGAAGGTCTGTCTACAGTTGTGTTTAATCCTCCTTTTCTTACATGTTTAGCAGTCTGGTCACGAGAATAAACCCAGAAGAACTGGTGCTGGTTTTATGCTCCTTTAAGAGTTGTCAGGGGATGCCTAATGGCGGCAACGGGAGCTTCTTTGGACAGCGTGAGACCAAGCAACTTTTCTTCTCCAACGGCATGCATTCTTGATGTGGATTAGGCAGCAAAGACAGACCGCTTGTGATGGGCATAAGCTGCTTGGAAAAATACAGCATTATTCCCCCCACCACTTAATCTTGTTTAAGCATTAGACATTGTATTTTCCAGAGGAGAACGATAAATTGAAAATGGTCACTTCCTCCAAGCTCTCCTTGGCCTTTCTACATGGCTTAATAAGCCACTGCTTCAGTTGTTTGTGGAGAACAAACTTTCCCATGCTCAGACTAGACAAAATTAGTTCAGGGCAGAATTGCTGCATCAAGATACCAGACTCCACATGGAACTGTTACATTTATTAATGCAAATTGACCAAGGAGCATTGATCAATGTCAATGATCTCTGATTCATATCTTTGACCATCTTGAACATTATTACGGAACTGTGTTACTGGTGATGGCACAAATGATAGAAAATCTTCGCTGAAGATGAAAACATGGGCCAGCAACATGACCAACACAAAAGTGTCTGTGGTGCGATAGAGACCAGAGGTTTCCTGTGAGTGGATAAGCTGCTAGATGGTAATGAGACATTATAGTTAAACAGTAGCAATTCAGCATCTCAAATCATCTTGAAGGAAAGAGAAAAGCCATGTTGGCCAGTCTCAAGAGTCTTGTAAGTAAATTCAGTGGGATTTAAGTTCAGGGGAAAGGGAGGATTGATTCATTTTGCCAGTAATGATGAGAAAAGGCCAGCAGCTTACACCTACATCACCCTTAATTAGAGGTAGTTTCTCATTCTGCTAGCTTGATGAATGGCCTTTAACTACAGAAAGGTAGACTAGATCTCAAAACAACAGAGAGGAGGACTTGCTGTTGCCTAAATCTGCTGTCAGACTCGTAACAAATGGACACGCATGCATACATATGCAACATATGTTTGTTACAGAATCGTTATTCAAATGTTTGTGGACACCGTACACATCCATATTCCACCCATATGTGGACCTTCCCCAAACTGGTGCCACAAAGTTGGCATGAGAGTTTCAGCACACAGTTGTATAGGTTGCCTGCAGCATTACAATTTCCCTTCACTGGAACCAAGAGGCCCAAACATGCTCCAGCATGAAAATGCCCCTGTGCACAAAGCCAAGTCCATGAAGAAATCGTTTGCCAAGGATACAGTGGAAGAACTCGAGTGGCCTACACAGAGCCCTGACCTCAACCCCACTGAACGCCCTTGGTGTTGGATGAACTGGAATGCAGACTGCACCCCAGGACTTCTCGCTCAACATCAGTGCTTGACCTCACCAACGCTCTTGTGGCTGAATGAGCACAAATCCCCACTGCCACGCTACAAAATGTAGTGGAAAAAGTCTTCTTTCCAGAAGAAAGTGGCTATTTCCAGAAGAAAGTGGCCAGAAGTGGCTATTAGAACAGTAAAGGCAGATTAAATCTGGAACGGGATGTTCAAAAAGCATATGGGAGTGATGCTCAAGTGTCCACAAATCAAATTTTTGGCCATTTAGTGTATTAGGAATAAAACATGATAGGGTTTGCTGTTATAGGATAATCTCAACAATGTGGTGGTGTAGTGCAGCTGAATGCAAAACTAAGGACAACTTACTGACTGTTACAAAGAACTCACACAAGAGACTTCTTCTATAAATGTTAAATAAATGTCTTCTTACAGAAGGTTTCACCCAATCAATGAGTAGACATTTTTCTTTGTTAAATGACAGTAAGGTCTATTATTAGTTTTTAGATGAAACTGTAACATGACCGCCATAACAGTCATTACATATTATAATCAGCCCATTAATATAAACCTGTGATTTGAAATCAACAGCTGCAGTACTGTCACAGCTGCTTTTATCAAACATTAACCACCTTCTGACCAGGTCAGAAATGAAAATTCAACAGCAATGTGGTATAAGTCATTATAAAGTGACAAATCCAAATGTATTGTTCAGAGTAATTTCTGGGAGCCAGTCATATCGTGCAGGCTTTTTACTGCCTGCCCAATTCTCTGCTCTCGCAGCCTCGGTTCCTACCTGGTTTTAGTTCCAAATCAAAAATATCTTCCACAAAAAAACAGAAGAAAGACTTAAAACAACAGATACGTGATTTCCTGGGTTATATTACTGTATTAAAATGCATTTTAAACAAAAGTAACATGCTACGCATGAAGCACAGAGCAGTCGGAATGAAATTTGCCTACTATGGATTATGGGCAAGGATTTGTTTTTTTACTTGTTAGTGTGAACAAGCTTTACCAGTTTGAAGCACGAAGTATGCAATGAGCTCATTCACTAGGTCTGAAGATACAAATATTTTACTATGGCTAATTTTTTAAAAGTGCATAATAATTTGCAATAGGTGCAGGCATTAATTTGTAAGAAACATACTTTTTGGATATTCTTTTACTTACTACACTATGTATATAGGGCAGAAATAATGCATCAACATGGATGTATTATTAAAAAAATTACTGTATTGAATTTCATCCTCTCATAAGACCCTAGGACTATAACCATTATTAAATGATGGCAAAATTAAAATCTTACTAAAAAAAAAAAAAAAATGATGTTACTTCAAAAGATAAAATATTAAATTATCTTAGTTGGGTTTTTCACTGCCTCCGCTGCTTGTCCTAAATATCAGCTGTCCGGCACAGAGGGATAGCGATGATTAGGCACTGAGGGAGTACTCAGGCTGACGAGGAATAATGAGAAGTAATGGCTCTCCATCATCTGCATTTAAAAGGGGCCCACAGCTCTAACAAAGATTAGACCTCTCTGTCAGCATGTTTTATTCATCACTCGGCATGAACTCCAGGGATACATACCGCTTTTCACCTCCGAAACATGTGTTCACACATGCGATTTATATCGTTAATCATGTCCCATCATTTACCAGTGAGTAACAAGCCTCCGGAGCAAAGCATTGGAGGTGTTAATACAAAGGAGTCTGCAAATGAACTCATTTATCCATAGCCTGTTGTCAGAATACTGACTGTTAACTGTTAATTAAAAAAAAAAAAAAAAGAACATCCAAAGCATGACACACTACGATCCTGGTATTTCTGATCATACAACTGGAAGAACAAAGACATGCCAACAAAAGACATCATACAATGAGAAAAGCAGATGGCACATTTAATCTGCCCTGATGTCCGTTATTTTTGAGGATCAACACAAAGCATTTGTGAGCATCTGTTCAAACACATCACCTATAAAAAAAATAAATAAAATAAGACCCAATAAACACCTGCTCCTGTATGTCCTCACACAACACCACACCTGTACTATATTTCAGTCCAAAATACAACAGCTCATATAGATTATACTGTTGTTAGAATATATTATTCATCTCATATACTGCACTCGTCCTCCTGTTATATGTACTGTTTGGGTTATAGCTGTACAAATACAACTATGTGTTACATCGGCCTCATTACATCATCAACTGCTGTCACATTATATCTGTGACTTGCTTGCATAACGTCATGTTATGTCTGGATTAATCCTGTTATGATTAATCTCTCTCTCTTAAGTACAAAGTGTTTTGTTTGCCTGTTTATTATGCTGTAGCCTTGTTTTGTCTACATTTCATCTCTGTAGCCATCACTTTATATCTGCAGCCTGTCTGTGCCACTTGTACATCTTGTCATGTGAGAGAGATTGTTATGTCCTGGCTGGTCCAGAGTATACTGATCTGTCCCCAATGACTACTGGCCACCTGTTCCAATGTGAAACAGCTGTGAAGGCGCTGCGGCCTCAATCTGTCTCTGATTAAGCAAAGTGTCTGTCTCTCTCCCGATTTTCTTCAACTCGTGCAACACAAGCTAACCACTGCTTCAGCATGGCTCGGTCAAGCCTCATTAGCACACAAACTTCAGGATGAGGATGTTCTTGACTGTCATATCCCTGTCTTATTAAGGGCCTTAACAAAATCTTAGTTTGGTGTTCCTTAATGTGCGATAAACAAATCGCAGTCTCCATGGTAATGCTCATATTATTCTTAACATTTAATTAGATTACCTAAACAAGTAGCATCCCAAATCTATTTCCCACTCTCCTTTATCTTGCACAAGATATGCGCCTTATCTCTACATGTAAGTTAATTAGATTTACGCTCATTTCCGACCAAAATGACCTTTTGCTTTTGTTCCATAAGACAATTTGTTCTAATCACAACAAAAGCACTCTTGGACAGAGAAAACATCATGGAAGCCAAGCTCTGTACAGAACCTTACTAGCTAGTAGGGAAAGCTAAAAGGGAAACAAAATACAGGCGCCATGGCGATTACCGGCTGCTTTCTGGTGATTTTAGGAGTCTCCATACAGTCAGCCATGCAGCCAGATTAAGAGCAAACACCAATGGAGGAATTTGCATCTCCACATGGTGCATACCTTGCCTGCTTTGAAGCTGTCAGCAGGGGGTTGTGGTGTACTTAGCGAGGTCAACTTTTGCAAGGATGGCAAGACAAAAATCACACTGTGCCTAGTCTGGGATTTAATTATCTTAACTGAGGGAGAAATGGCTTTTCTCTCCCCTTGTATGCGTTCAGGGAGTCAAGTGCTAATACGCTTTTCCTAACAGACATTTTTCCGAATAGGATCCTTTCTCTGGAATCGATGGTAGAATGAAGTACTATTTTCAAACACTAGAGTGAGCATAGTTTAAGCCTTGCCTAAGCATATACAAAGGCACAGAGGAGCTTAATCTGCCCTTTAATGATAAATGTTCGAGCTTAGGGAGGTGGACTGGAGGAAGGAAATATGCCCTTCTAGCTCAGTGATGCCATGGCATCATGACGACTCATATACCATAGATTTCTGGGATAATGAAAGTGTTAAGGGAGACTTGTAGTGGACCTTGAAGAGGAACTGACATCTGGGAGTATGTTTCTTTTCCTCTCTGTGGTTGACTACGGCACTGATGAGAGAAATAATTATGGACCAGGGAAGATGGAGAAAGAAAGTGATAGAGGCTGGGGATAGGCAAGATGCCAGACACCCTAATGAATAGGATGTGTGTGTATTATCTGCAGATGAGGCCAGCCTGGAGCCTGAACCTCCCTGAAACCCATCCATTCTCCCACAAACACACCCACTCTTCCCACACCAGACACATCCTGGTTCACTCTCTCTGTATCTGCTGCCATTGAAATATCCAGCAAAAGACAATCAAGTCCATGTATTCCCACACAGGTCTATGAGTACCACAAGCACACATCTATGGATGACAATAGGGGATGAGACTTTTACATTTCAATCAAACGTTGGGCTCTGTTCATTAAATCAACAGTGCTGGGCTCCTATGGCAACAGAAAACGCTCGGTCTGTTGATGGAAGATCATGAGTTTGAATCCTGATGATGTCACAGCCATCCATAGATGTACTTTCTGGGTGGAAGGGTTGGTGTTACTCTTCCCTGTCAAATATGAGCAACACTATCCAGTTGTAGGCTTCTATGAGCTCATGTGTGCTGTGGATGGCAGCAAGTGCTTTTCTCAGAGAATGTAGTGATACAGTCGATTGCTTCATATATCTAGGAGGAAGCACACGCCAGCCTTCATCTAGCTATTGTGTGATAGGAAAGTGGTCCAAATTTCACCAGTGAAAAAAAATAAAATAAAAATCCACCAGTGCCACCCTACTACTCGTTCCTGGATTTACTTAGGTCTGACTGACACGCTGGCCAAAAATAAAATTTCTCAGTAACCATATCCTCACCACACAGCTCACTACATGTGCAAGAAAGAAAGTTTACAACATGATCTGATTAAGAAGTATCGGATCACATGGACAAGAAACATAAATCATCCCTCACTGAAGCAGTCAGACACAAAAATGCAAGAAGGCTTCAACATGTCCAAGATCTGTCCTGATGCACCAATGGGTAACATTTATTGGTGAAATTTAATCATGCTGCTCGTCACTTGCTTTGGCAATGTCACACTGAGATAATTATCCCTTACATTCATTTAGAGGTAAAATGCCTCTCTCCTGACTTATTTCATAAGAAAGCTGGAGGAGAGAATTCAAGGTATACTGGATGCCTTATCTGAGTAGTGATAGTTTGATGGAAAACATGGGTGATGGTCTTTGTGTGCTGAAGCTCAGTCCACTCAAGTGGTAGTCCTGCTAGGAGTAATTGGCAAGGCGAGGGGGCCATAAGACTAACAGCATGGTGCCCTTAGCTAACAGTCTGCCAATCAAGAGTCTCTATAGAGGATGGGAAGAGTAGGACAGAGGATTGTGATCTATTCAGTTGGCCCTATATTTCTTTTTTTCTCTGTAAAGAAAAAGCTGGATTGAAATCATGATTTAATGTTAGGGCACACACACACACACACACACACACACACACACACTTCCCCCAATATGGGACAAGGCTTTTAGTCCCACTCTCACATGGGTTTGATCAAAGCACAGCTCGTCTGCAGACACAGCAGAGGAGAACCTACAGAGGCTAATATAATTGAAAAATACACATAGTGGTTACCCATTAGCTTTCCTTTCACATGCGCAAACACGCACACACCCACAAAAAGCAGCTAAAACAATGATCTTTCTGGAGTTTCTTGTGTTTGTTGTTTGAAATAAAACATGCTTTCAGATTCTGACTCTGACCTCAGAAGTATGAGAATATTTGACCTTTTAACTTTTTGGGACATTTGCTGGTCCCCACAAGGGAAACTGCTTTTTTGCAGCTTTTATTTAAAACAAATAACTAAATAAATAAAAAACTGTAACTGTAAAATGTATATTTTTTTGTTACTGGGGTTAAGGTTATGATTAGACTTAGGCATAGCCATAGAATTAATTAACTGCATTAATAATTATGTGAACAGTAGGTCACAATGTGTGTGTGTGTGTGTGTGTGTGTGTGTGTGAATAATTGAACAAGTGAACAGGCTCTACACAGCCCCCTGCTGGCTCAATCACAGCCCCATCGACCATTCACAACAGTAGATCTCAGCATCCCAAGACACAACAGAACTAAAAACCAACATCACAGACCATGAGGCAATATTATAAACCACACAGCACTAACATTTCCATACTTGTTCTATGTGCAGATGTTTTGCCTGAAAACAAAATAAAACCACACAGATAAACCTGATCTTTTGAATTACAGTTGTTGTGTGTTGTAGCTTCATTAAAATCTTCTAATCTTCAGAGCATGCATAAAAATCTATACGAATGAGGATGGTAACCTAAGAACAGTTTGAGATCTTAAACTTGAAAATGAATAGGAACACTCACAAACAGACCAGAACTGAAAATAGTATAAAAATAAATAAATAAAAGCATGCAGAGAATAGCTCAAGTTCTAAAGTGTTTCGATGTTAACTACAGACATAGAGGAAGGTGAAATTCACATTACATGGTGAAAGGCTCAGTTTATTCTCATTGACCTACACACATTACACCACCAACAGCTAAAACTGGGTTCCCAAACTTCTGCCTTTAACACCCTTATAACCAGAACAAGGGAAAAACCTAATCTTAAAATGACACGTAATATCATAAATTATATAAAGTGTCACCAGAGGACATCACCAAACCATGAAATGAGAGATATTTTATAATGATATCATAAAGTCAGATATTAGTTCATGCAAGGAACAAACAACAAGACTCTGTTTTAAAGATTTTAACATCTAGCACTGATCCAAAAGGTTTATAACAAATGCACAAGTGAATGAAAGTCAGTTACCCGGCACACTTCATACAGTAGTTTGTATCGCTCTGCCGGCTTCTGTAAAGTACAGAGGTTGCATCCCATGATGAAGAGTTCACACCATCCAGCCTTCCTTCTGGAAGAGAGCAGTAACTCTGTATGCTCTCTCCCTCCTTCCTGTAAGCTTCTCTCTCACGCTCTCCCTCACTGGTGAAGATTTATATACACTCCACAATGCAGTGTTCTCTCTGTGTGAACACATCCAAGTGTGCAAGTGCAGTCATTTCCTGCCCTCTCTCTCTCTCTCTGCCTTTTATACCACTAATACACTTCTGTTTACACACACCCACTCATGCATATTAAGCAGCGGATTCACTGAATATTCATAAGAGGGATGAGCCTCTATGACAGGGAGGAAATGGGGAGTCTGAATGCTTATACAACTAACATAAAAACTAATTAGTAATCTCTTTTTTCAACACAACCACAAATCCCTCGCATTGTCTTTCCTCTGCAAGAAAGCCTTTAGGTCAGATAACTAATAAAACAGATGATTTACATTACTATATCACTACAAACAGATGAACCCATATGTGACGCAGATGGGAAAAACCTGTTGGATACCGCTACACCTACATTCTGGAAAAAATTCTATTTCTATTGACTATTCATGCAAATATTTTACTTTTACATCTCTACTTTATGAAATATGTCACCAAAACAACATGGAAATGTTTTATTTTGGATACTTTCTAATAGGGCTGGGCGATTATATATCAATAATATCGATCTCGTGATAAATGATTACACAATACACTTTTCTGAGATATTGTTAGTATGGTGATGTATTTTTATTTATTTATTATTATTTTTTTTTTATAATTGCAAATTAAAGGGTCCTCAAGTCAATGTTTTTTTTTTGGTTTATTTTATTACTGTTTTGCAGACAGTTTGTTAGCTAAATTATATATGATGACGCACATCGTGTATCGTAGAAATGTCCTCAAGTATTGTGATATGATATTTTTGTCATATCTTATGCCAGCCCTACTTTCCAACATTGCACTGATTGAGATACATGAGAAAGAAATAGTTCCGATCAGGAAGTTTTCAGAACTATATATAATGTCAGAATATTACCACGTGAAAGCGTTTCTCTGGACAGCAAACATTTTAGACGAACAAATTTACAGTTATTCTTAGAAACAAGCCAACATCAGAAAGGCAAAAATAGACCAAAATATCCTACAAGTGAAACAAATGAGGGAGAAATGGACAACACGCAGTGAGCCATTTAGTTAGTTATGTTTTCAGTGACCTTTAATGCATTTTCACACAAAACAGAAACAAAGACAATCCAGCAGACGACTGCCCCACCACTTGCTCCCACTAATGGCTTGGCCCATTACCAAACAAATAGACAGACTGAAATACTCTCTGCCTCATCAACAAGGCATGTAGTACACTGCCAAACAATGCTGATTGATGTAAAACAACGTAGCATTCTGAGTAGCATTCGTTCATTCAGCGCTCGCTCCATCTGACGCCGCGGTTAACAAAAGGGCAGCATAGACCTGGCGCCCTTCTGGCACTTCACTCTGGTGCCACTCAGCCAACCATACGTAAACTCCAATTAGAGACCAGCGGCATCAAGCCGGACATCTTTACTTGTACACACACACACACTCTACAGGTTCTTTCTGCAATGCCACACAATCACCATCAGCATCTCCCCCTTTGGTACTAGCTATTACAGGTCCGTGTGTAAAACCATTTTACGTATCAATGTGCGATTGTTATGTATGATCCATACTAAGTCCATGCCATCTGTTGCCTGTTTATTAATTGCAAATGATCTTAAAATTACAAGTGAACAGGTGCATCACCTCCACTGAGAAAACCCAAATATTGTCAAATCCTTTTTTGAGAAGCCACAATCCAGACTAATACTAGTGGCTGGTTAATTGTTCTGGTAAAATTATTCAAAGTGATGGCCCTTAGTAGCTGGTATCCACTCATAACGGGTGAAAAATCAACTCTGCATAATGCACCATTGCCAATGTCCTCCCAAAGACTAAGTATTGCCATAGGACTTCACTATTTCTTTAAAAAAAGGATTGATAACATTAGACCATTGAAGTGACTGATTCACACTGCAGCTATTATTGATAACACATTGCACTGGTTTAAAAGATTTATTTATATGCTGGCCTCTTCAAATTGTTGGAATATAATATTCAGTACAGGCATTTTGTTCCTTGCTAAAGTGACACATTAGAGCATAACTAATAGTTACTTTTAATGTCTGTAGTGTATTCATTCATGAAATAATTTAATCATGACAAAGTGTACCATCAGTATAAATGTGAGCATAAGTTAATGTACCATATAAAGGGCAAAAAGAAAGGGTCATACAAGTTTGATGTCATTTGCCAACGTTTTCACATTTCTGATTTCCTAAATCTCAACGTGCACATCCAATCAAAGCACAAGGTGGGAGAATTCACCCTGGATGGGCTGCCAGTCTATCGCACGGCACCATGCGCACACACATTCAGATCTACTTAGCCAATCCACCAACCTGCACACTTTCAAACAGTGGAAGGAAACCGGAGAACCAGGAAGAAACCATACACACAGGGAGATCATGGATAACTCCACACAGACATTGACCCGAGCTCAGGATCAAAGTGGGGACACTGGAGGTGTGAGGCAGCAACACCACCCACATGGACTGCAGGGCAGAATTAAAGGTCTTACATTTAACATCAGATATGTGAATGGGAACTTAATGGTGGAACAGTGAAGTTCACAGTAATGCCTCAACTGCACAAATAAAGCTACAGAAGTGTATAAAATACATAACCACTACAGAAAACAGTAAAAAAAAAATATACATAAAATATTATATATATATATTATATATATATATATATAAATAAAAATCACATAAAATTATTATTTTTTATTAAGAACATGAATAGAAGTTAATATAAACATGCTGTTCAGACAACACTGTGGTATTATATTTAGCTGTCTATCTTCACCAATGACGTTCGCCTCAAAGACCATGGTGTCCAACTTAACATTCCATACATGCCATTTTATTTTCACATGTTGCAGTGTGCGCCAAAGGTAACATTGGGGTGTGAATTCTTTCCTCTGCTGGATCTGTGAGGTTATCACTTGAGGAAATGTTATTTCAGACAGGGAGGCTAAAATGGCCTCCACCCTGGATGGCCTAACACCTAAGTAGACAGGAAGCTGGCTTGCCAGTGTATAGTTCTCATACCTGTCTCTCTTACATGGGATAGGATGATAGCCAATGATGTGCCACTCTATGTGGGTTTTAATGCCAGAGGTGGGATTTCCTGGGGCCAGATGTTTCCAAATGATCTGTGTGTCCTAGGTCTCCAGTGTTTCCTATCCGTGGTAGAGTCATGAGCTCTCAAAATCCAATCAATCCCAGCGATCCTGCTGTTCTGAGACGCTTCCTTTTAGCATCTATCTGTCAACACCAAGTTTTCTTTTCACCATTGAGATCAGATGATGTTATAGTTTGCTGAAACCAATGAATAGAACTACAATTGTTGAAATACAGTACATGGGGAAAAAAAAATGGAGGATTTTCCAGTTAGTGTCCCTGTTTCCTTGGATAAATGGTTACATGGGTAGTTTTTTTGGCCTAGTGGAATATTTTGTGTTTTTTGTGAAATTAATGAGACTGATGATGCAAATGCACACTGCTGCTGTATTCTCACAAATTTAAAAAACTTTTATATACACATGCAAACAGACAGGGCATCTACAAATCCACAAGAAACGGAAAGAGCTATCTGCCCTCTTCCACATACATGAGCTCATTGCGGCTCACGATTGCCTAGTGTCACTGTAACTGACACCATTGCTCCCACCCAGAGAGAGAAGCCATTTTGCTCTCTTCAACCCCCAGACATGGATGCTTACTGCATCGTCAAGATTCAAACTAGTGATCACTGGTGAATGCTTTTCTGTTGCGCCCATCAGGAGCAAGGGCATCTTCTTACAGCCTGATCCCTTACTCATCTTATATCAGCTATGCATCTTTCTATACCAACATACCAACACCACAGCAGATGAAACTTCACTCCAAAGTGCAAAAATGAATGGAGTGCAACCACCCCAACCTTAAGGACCACAGTAGATATCTTATTCAGGGATAACCATTCATTAACTAGTAGTATGATCTCTGTACTCTGGACACACAGAAAAGGTCTCCCAATGGAAAGAATACAGGATTAGGCTATGACAAAGGAATACATGGGAAGGCATTCTAGCTGCTGGTGGTGGGAGGGTTCATCTATGAGAGGACAGCCGCTGCTTTACCCCTACTTTAATTAAAGCAACACAGGCTTTGAGCCCTCCTGTCTGGACATTTGTTCTGATATGCCATCCATATTCATGGCCTGGTCTTGCTTAAATCGCACACTGTTGCGCCACAGGAACAGCCTTAACAGTTGGCTATGCTGTTATTTTAACTGGCACTACAAATGGATCAGGAGCCAGATGCATACTCCTGAAAATACACACTGCCTGAATCTCACTCTCAGGTTATATTAACCACGTCAACACTGACAATGTAATGCTACTAAAGTGAATCATTGCATCATTTCTATGACAGAGTGCTAGGATCAGTCTGGTCAATATCAATAGAGCAATAGGCTTTGTTTCTTAAATCTCAACAGTTAAATGTCCATTAATGGTTTTAGAAATTCCACATCTTTGTCACTATAACCTTGGCTACCTCTATAAACTCTAAGTGCATGAGGATAAAAGTGCTCTATATAACATGGCTCTAGCTGTGCAAGGGAATTTATCTTCCTCCGTTTAATACACTCTAAGATCAGAGTTCAGACTCCAGTTAATAGAGCCATGCCCTCAACATTTCAGCCAAACACTAGAGGAAATGCCATGCTATCCATCTATCTGAGCTACAGCAAGATCAACAGACAAAGAGAGCAGACAAACATGATTTACAGACACTGGTCCAGGCAACAACACAGTCAGAGTGGAGGGGGGGAGTGAGAGAGAGAGAGAGAGAGAGAGAGAGAGAGCGAGAGAGCGAGCGAGTGAGAGAGACAGAGAGAGAGAGTGAGAGAGACAGAGAGAGAGGACTTTTTACTGTAATGCACTGGCTAGACTAGAAATGCACACGGACACATCTGACCACACCTGCTCTTTCCGCATTATAATGTCACATGGATGCTTAGTTTAAATCAACACTGTGATCCAGGATGGGGAGTCTCCCCACACAAAGTGCTGCTAGTATCCTGATTTGTTCTCCTCACCCATCAGCATCCATCATCAACATTTTACAAGTAAACCTATGTGAAGTTCCTGCAAGATGAAAAGTAGTGCTTCCAAAACTTTTTTTAAAAAATGTAATGCATAGTGATGTCAAGCAATCAAAAAAAAAATCATAAAAATATCCCAACCAATCCAGACACAATTGGAAGGCAAGCATGAAAAAAAACAATGAAACGTTTAGGACAAAGTGTCTTGTTAGTGAGAGAATATGAGGAGATTTCCAAAATCTTGACTCAAAAACATTTCACGGTCAATATTTCAATGTAATATAACACCAAACATCGACTTGATTATTTTTGGGTGATTCACTGCTAGCTATGTGGCTAATGTTAAAGCAATCTTTATTTAACCTTTATTATTGATACTAATAATTTAATCTATTTATAGTAATCTACATGACAACCAAGAATAGTTAGCTGATATTCATTTACTCATTTGGCAAATGCTTCTATCCAAAGCAAAGTACAGTGGAGCTGAGCAGATAAAGGTTAAGGGCAGTTCATCATGACCCCAGTGATGACTGCTTGGCGGTGCTGCAATCTGAACTCACAACCTTCCGATCAGTAGGTCAAAGCCATGACTTCCTGTATATCCAGAGATTTGCACATGTTGGTAAGTATGTGTGGTGTGTACCTTGATACTAGAGCATTATGGTTACTGTGTGTGCATTTCATGTACCTTTAAAAATAAATAAATAAAAAATTCAACACAAAGCACTTTGGCCAGCGCTTCATCTTTAAAAAACAAAAACAAAAAAACTAGACATGATGAATCAGTACTGAATAACAGATCCAATACTTGCACCAGGGTGAGGGGAGGGAAGGTACACACCACACATACTTACCAACATGTGCAAATCTCTGGATATCGCCAGGATATTAAACAGGCACATGAGAGTTACTGACCAAATGAAAGAGACAGTGAACTGACAACCGACCACGCAGGTAATATGAATTAGATAACGAAACACACAAAATGGAGAGCTGCTAGCAGTGTGAATGTGAACATAAGATTTCTCAGTGAACTGATATTTAAAACCTATGATGCAGATTGTTAGAGGTTACAGTGGTGGAAATCACAACCACCCGTAATCAAAGCTGTATTTATTATCACATTCTTATCATTTTCAGCCTATTTCATTAGTCATTTGAATTACATGGGCTCAATTCAAACATCAGTTACAACAACTAAGCTTGAATTTGTTCTGTTGGTGGAAACTGCAGGGGGATGGAGGGGGGAAACTAATAAACAGCCACTATACACATTTGAATAATGAGCCTAATATTTTAATAGGTCATAAAATAAATCTGTACTGAGTGGTCAGTACAGATTTAGTACTGATCAGTGTCTGCAAAAACTTTGAAGCAGGGGGCTCTAGTAAATGGAAATAGGTGAAAAATATTCTGATGCTGGGTGATGATCCAGTGAGAAATGCATAACCAGTTTGGGATCAACATTTCTACATCAGCAGTAACCAGAATTGAACACTGCACTATCATGACGCTTATCATCAAGAGAGGTAGCCTGATTAGATCTGAGCTACATTAAAAATATTCCCCACCATATTCATTACTAATCCCTGACAGCCCAAGATATGTTTTCAATGTGACAAAGCCAAAAAAAACAAAAAAACAAAAAAAAAAACCCAAAAAACCCTCCCACAATGCACAGAAAATGAAGAACCGCCAATGAAAAGCTGTCAGGCACAGGGTTCTTAGTGAGGAGGATAAGAATGGATTTAAACGTAAATAAATTGGCTGAGGTGGTGAGAGAGGTGGGACTTGGCCCAGGGAAGTGTATTCTCTGACTGGCATTGCTAATAGGTCTTCAGTCTTGGCATGTTTCCAACGAACACAGAATCAGCCCTGTTGGTTAAGGCAGCATGAACGTCTATAATAAGGGCATTAAAATCGGGTCCTAACCTTTGCCACAATAAGCCCTCCTTTCACCCCACTCTAGACGGCGATAGTGAAGCCTAATAAAATCCTATTTACAGTTCATTATCCAAATGCCATGACAGTCCACTAGCCAGCTGACTTATGTGGCTTGTCAACGCTAGCTATTAGGCTGGATATTAAACGTGTTCATATTTCATCTGTCAGCCTTAATGAGATGGAAATGGGGTCTCATATCGTGGGGAGAAGAGCGCTGGACACCTTTTTCTTTCTGTCAGACCTGGGAAGAAGCCAGGTTTTCAGTGGCTAAAGCTTGATTTTTCAAATAAAAATGCTATGGTTGAGGAACTATTTTGACCGGTTATATGCTGGTTAAGATAAACAAAAAGTAATATTGAGTAGTATATAACATGCATGTAATTCCTTGTGTTCTGGATTTCTGTTCATATTAAATGTAAAATATATACAGCATAAAGAAGAATATGCTGTTTATCCATCACTTTTTTTGTTTAGCTTCTATTAAGTCATCTTCTATTAAATCACGTACTGGTGCACTTTGGATTGCAGAGGTTTAGTTTCCATTCTTACCCTTCCCATAGATTGCTTCAGTGGACTTTTATTCATTATACAACACTGCAAATGGGCAAAATACCATATTGTAATCACAGTGTGACATACTACGATTATGAAATGCCTTGCAGTGCATTAAAAACAAACTGACGAACCCCTGATAAATTCAGAGTAAATTATTTTGATCAGAGTCAGACATGTACAGTCTCACAACATACAATAGATCGCACTGCCCTTTTGAAATTCTGACACTTTCACTGCGGATTATCTACAATGTTCAACCCTTATCAATACAAATCCCATTAGCACATTAAATCAATTTGATTATCCAGTCAACTAACATGACAGTCCAATTCTTCACATTTTCAATTCCTAGGTCACCCTGCCTGCTTCTACACAAAAGGGTGGCTTTTAAGTGCCAGTCCTTAATCTTTTTAGTAGAAGACATGAAAAATGTATTTGTACCAGCTACCTATTGAACTCTTCAATTTCCTGCACTTAATCGATGGGCTAATGAATAGCCATGATAATGACGAGCATGAAAACTGCTAGCATACTTCAGGATGTGTAAAGAGAAAGAGAAGTGGAGAAAGATTAAATACTATACTGGATTATCCACATGGACTTACGCCTGTTTACAGATTGTATAGCTATGTTGATAGATGTATGACATCTCAGACTAGAAAATTAATGTGTCAACTATTCAAATGGCTAAACATGACTAGTAAAATTCTGAGAGCCATTTAAAAGGCTTCTCAGCCCACAACAAAAGCTTGTCAATACAACATCATTTGGGAGCCTCAAAAGAACCACTCAGAGCTCTTTTAAAGAGCGAAAACAGACACAAGGTGCACTCGGCCATATGTCACTATTTCTCTTACAGCCTCGGTTATTAGCCTGACCATTACTCCCTAGTAGCTGTTTCCCTCCACACAGCTATCAAAGCCTTCTGTTTGTCTGTAGATAATTCAATCCTCCTACCCCTTTACCCCCTGTTACAAGACAGAGAATGGGAGTAAAATGGACATCAGGCCCTTTCTTTCTCTTTTCTATAAAAAGACCAAAGACCCTGTAATTTTGCTCCAATTCAAACTTCATTTGCAATGGAACCCTCCTGCTATCATTTTTTTTGGACTACAATGGCTCAGCTCAATTAGGACAGACATCATGAATCCATTAAGCTTGGCCAGGCAAGCCTGCACCATTCTTTTTCTGGCCAAGGTAGACCAAGGGAAAAGAGAAGGGTGTACTCTTTAGTCATCGCATATACAAATATAAAAAAGCTTTATGGTTATATGTTTATGGTATATGTTTTAGCTTATATTAGCGTATTAGAATGATCAAAACCTGACTACTGGTTCAAATTGGTTTTAAAAATACCTACCTACACTACTACCAAAACACTATGCTGCATGTTTATAAATGTTGCTCGATAGGTCAACCCTTTTGGCACGTAGGAGTTTAATCTTTGAAATATGTTTCAAAGACCAGAAATCGACAGGTCTCCCAACTAAACCGATCATGATGTGTCCTGTTTGGAGAACACATTTTCAATGAATGCAACTCCTATATGCTCCTTTTGTGCTACTCACGATTAAGAGAAACCACATCAGCAGGGCCACTAGTACACAGGAACTGGTGGAACTGATGTAGGTCCCATAATGTGCGGATGAGAAATCAAACTCTTCGACTGGTTCAGTCCCCCTGTTGTCCATAAAACAGGACTTGGCCTTCACTGCTTTTTCTATGTCGCTGCTTTTAAATGTAATAGGCTCTTGTCTGTCATGCCATTGAGTATTTGAAGTAATGGTTTATGGTAAATGAGGTGGGGGACAGGAGGGGACGACATGACTGTAATAAAGCACATTGCTGCCAAGCAAGAAAAAAAAGTTCCTATCAGCATAGACATGTTGTCTATGATATGCATCTCATTATTAGTAGACAACATATCGTTATTACAATAAAAGTATGTTATTAGAAATCATGTGATTATTATAAGAAATCATCTGGTTAATATGGATGGACTGGATTGTTCTGGATATATGCAATACTTTTCCTTTTCTCATATTACTTCTCCCGTCAGTCTGATATATTAATCATTCCTTCTTTCTTCAGCATCGGCTTATCTAATGGAGTGCACTGAAGCGCATCCTTCCTTTTTCAAGCCCTCTTCTCGTGATGTGTTTTCAATTACCGTTGCCTGGACCCACAAAGGCAACCTGTGTGCTAATTCAATAAAGACACAAAGGGGCCAGGGGATGGGGCAAGCCCTCCCATTGTCATGGTAACGGTTGACTGACAGTGCTTGTTCTGCTCCTCTCTTGTCTCCCTGAGTGGCAAATGCTTACTTTGTAACTGTCACTCAAATTTTGACACCAGGACCTTGCACAGCCTTCTGTGTGTGTGTGTGTGTGTGTGTGTGTGTGTGTGTGTGAGAGAGAGAGAGAGAGAGAGAGTGTGTGTGAGAGAGAGATGAGGTAGGGTAAAAGGGCTGTTGACCATGGCCCTTCCCAGCAGGACACAACCTTAAAACAGACCCTCAGAAAAGACATTTGCCAGATGGTGTTCCCTTTTCTTTGTTAACAAATTCTTAATAATCAAAACTACACTATACACACTGCAGATAAAATGGTAGCATATTTAAATGCCTATAAGAACCAAAAGAAACATATTAAATGAAAGAAAATATATAGTAATTCATTGGCACCAGATTCATACTATTTTAGGAACTACTAATTCAAGTTCAAATTTCCTCGCAGCACACTGTTTAAGACATTCCGATCCTGTATGTGATAAATTACAAGACTATCACATACCAAAGATCAGTTTCTATCAACATGCACAGCTTGAGTGACTTGATCTACAGAGGCACTACGACAGAGTTAGGCCTTGGTAGAAAAATAATTACAGGCCTGCAAGGAATTAACAGGCCATGACTGCTGGTAATACGAGTAAATGTTTGAGAATCTTCTCAATATTCAACAATCGATACAGCAAACCCACAGAGGGACTGTGAACAATACTGAGCACTGAGTTCATGTCACACACATGAACATGGGTCGATCAGGATTTACTGCCAGCTAAAATGGTCATTACAGTGAAACATTTCTTGGATAGCAGATCTATTATTATTGTGCCATTTGTGATATTTGTGATCATTATTCTATTGTTTGTGTGCAGTGCAGTTTGGACAGCGACACGGTTTTGTTCTGACAAAACCAGAACTTTGGTTGGTAACTTTGGTAACACTGGGTTACAGTGCAGCATTTTAATCAACACATGCTTATGTCCACATTATACTGTCATTAAGGGCCATATTCAGAAAGGGTGACTCGAGTTCAAAAGTTACAGCGAGTTTTACTCATTGTATGTTGCTCATATTCAGATTTGGATTACATACATGCTTAAGTCGCTTTTAGAACATCACAATTAAGCACCAGCCTTTGCCTTTATACCCTCCAAAAATTAGGGATAGAAAATGAAGACTGAAGATCATGCTTTTTGCCCATTTGCAGTCAAATGTGTATATGAAAAGATGGTAAGCACTGAAATAAACATCTAATAGGAGTCTAGTATAGCGCCAATATATAGTTGCATGAATAGTCCTCAGGTGCATCCCAAATCGCATACTTGTGTTAGTCTGTGCCATTTTGTAGTATAAATAGGGTGAAAAATGAAGTACCCGGATGATGCACTTATTCAACCAAAAAAAAACCAAAAAAACGTGGAAGGTTGGACACTTCATGCACTCAACGGTCGCAGCTTTGCTTATGTAGTGGAAGAGGGGAGGGGCTACCAGGCACTGACGCTGGCTCAAATTTTCACAGAATAATAATAATAATAATAAAAAAGGTCATGTTGAGCATAAAAGGTAACATCGACAAACAGTAAAATGAAGAAATTAATTTTTGTTCACTCTGGGTATTCTGATAAAGCTAGTTGACCGGGTAATGGCTTATACTTCAGGTTAGTTTAAAAAAAAAAAAAAAAAACAAACAAAAAAAAAACTTTCCAACTGAGAGGATACTACCCTACTAAATTTCATATGCATGCATAGTGTGTAGTACATCATTTTGAGACACAGCTCTAGATTAACTTAAACAACATGGCTTCCACTCATTACCAGACAGCTTATACTATAACACTTGATCCAGCACCTCCCATTATGTTACATTTCATGTTTATATTACATCATGCTCTGACAATAACTCATGCACACAACTTAATGAAGCCATGAGATGCTAAACTGGTCAGACATTCTTAGTGTGTGCGTGTGTGTGTGTGTGTGAGAGAGAGAGAGAGAGACAGAGAGAGAGGAATAAGCTATTTTATAATGCTTTTAATTTGATAATTTGAGTTGTGCATGTATTAAATAATGGCAATGTTTTAGTAATTCAATACGATCTACTGTAAAGAAAACATGCTGAAGGTTAAGCTGATTGAGCGCTACACTTACAGCTCATTAAGTTAATTCATAGTTTTACCCATAAATTATTCAATCCTTGAGATAATCACACCATAAGATTTTGTCCCAGAATGCTATGCACTTTTTAATGTATGCTTTGGCAAACTAATCTGGCATTCTGCTCTGTGGTAGTCTTTTAAACATTATGCCTATATCGTAGATGATGTTTGTGGTCAGATGGAAAACAGTGTTGTGCTATGTACATTAGGGATGTCATGAGAACCGACATTCGGTACCAACATTCTTAAAACGTGACGGTAGTTGTTTTTCTGCAGTAGCGTCAGTATCGTTGGTAACGAAGGTTCCGAGGTTGCAATTCTTCCGGAATTGAAGGGGACAGCAAATACATGCAAGTGTTTTAGTCAGTTCAAGTGGTGAAGAAGAACGCCTACAAGCACATGGGAAAAACTACGAAAATGGTGACAAGTTTAGCTCCGCCCCCGCTCGTTGAGAGGAAAGGTGGTAAGAGATAAATATGGAAACACTTCGCATTCAAGCCAGATGACAAACATATAATTGATGCTGTGTGCAACCGATGCCATTGTTCATTTCAAACAAAGCAAGGAAACACCTGGAATTTGGCAAAGCACCTGAAAGACGGTCCTATATTATGTTTGTTTGAAGCAGCTGGATATTGTGGCTGTGAAACCAGCTAACGTTATCCTCCATGTAATGTTTGTGATAGACAGTTATTTGTTAGCGACGCTAACACATTGCAATGTTATAAACTACCTCCGAATGGGCCACCATGCATCTACATTCAATCCTTAGCAGGAGTGCACCTTAGCACTTGTAGCCTCCACTGTTTTATTAGTCATTGTCAGACAGTGTTTGATAACTAAAATATCCCCCTCTCTCTTTTTTTTGCCAGTATCAGTCAGAGGATGACGTCCTCCAGGAGAGTTTTTAATTTTATTATTTTTATTTTATTTTTATACCACACCGTGGTATCGAGTATTGTGTACTTTTGGTGGTATCGGTACCGACTACTAGATTTTTGGTATCGTGACATCCCTAATGTACATACAAATGGCTGTTCCTCGATGGATCCCCTGATAGGCCAGGGAAAGCTAGCATTCTACGCTTTTATTTTGAATCTAAGCGAGTTAAAACAGCAAAAGTTGTCATTGTCAAATAATTACACGGCACACAGCATGTCTGCAAGCCATGCTCATTATTTGAGTCCAATTTTCTCTACCCCCTTTCCCACCCAACCTCTCTCTTTGATTGGGTGTGTGAGTGGGAATTGCAGCAGTCGACCTATTCGAAAGTGACAGTTGCATCCCAGGTTCACGTCTTCTTTTTTTTTTAATGTCTTAAGCTACCTTTGATGTATTTTTCCACATGGTTAATTCAGTCACAATTAAGATTTTATACGTGACTGCAGCTCAGGTGGTAATTTGCCTTACACTGTGATTCTAATTGCCTGTTCAAACTTCAGTTATGATTATTATTAGCAATGCAGTGTAACAGCAGCTGTGTGTATGTTTGCGTTCCCTCTCTCTTTCAGTCTGTCCATCTCTCAGTGGGGATTTGTAGTGCTCAGTGGTAGTGGGACATGGAGTGATGGATGATCATTACTCCAAACTCCCTTCGCTTTCATGTTCCGTCACGCTTTACCACACACCAGCCGATAATGAGGCAGACAGGTGAGAGAGATTACAACACCCATACACACACACACACAAGGAAGAGTGAACAAGAGAACCATAACATCTGAACCAGATAAAAGCTCTTTGAAATCTGCATGAGGGGGAAAAAAATGTTGAAAAAGGGAAAAGCTCACATCTTCCCTGCAGAGGAGAGCCACAGACTTGTAAGGAACATAACGCACACAAAACTAATCTACTGTCCAAAACACACTAACAGACACTACACAGAAAGAGTACGAAACGAAAACAGCCAGAGTTCACATATTCTATAAGTAACAGCCAGGGCAGTTGGTTGTTATTGTGTGAAATATACATCCAATAAGAATCTAGTATATCGCCAATATATTGCTTCCCAAATCGCATACTTATGTACTATTCTACACTATTTTTTAGTTATTGTGTGTTGCTATAAGCATCCTCTTCTTTAAAAGTGCTAGACAGATGGCTGCTATTGCCTGAAAACACACACCACATCAAACTAAACAGCTATGAAGAATAAGAGTTCAAACAAAAACCAAGAGGGTTAGCAAAACATGCTGACACTGCAGCCTCAATGCTAGATATGAATGGAGACAGTGCTTGGCAGGGTTGCAAGGTCTCAGCAAAATTTTTAGCCAAACTAAATCCTGAAAACCCACACAAAAGACCTGAAACTAGCCTGTAATGTTTGGGTACTGGAAAAGGGAGATGCGTTTTTCTATTTTCTTCACCCTCTTAGTCTTTGCACGGAAAACTAGTTTTCTGTGGTATATTTTTTCATTTGAATTTTGCTTTTGATCTGCAATATGCCTTTTTTATGAGCGCCTGCTCCAGACATTGTACACTCCATAATCTCACTTACCCCTTCACAATCTTAGCAATATAGAACTGTTTCTGTACATCATACATACACACTGTCTGCACTTATATGTTCTCTTTGTTTGCACTGCCTTTGTTTCCAGTAAATGTGTTAGGCTTAATTCCAAATATTTGCTATATTTGTGCCATCTGTGGACCACCTACAACCATGTTCTGAAACCAGCCCAAGTTTTGGCATGAAACACATGATCCTTTCAACCCTGGTGTAAAAAAATAATTTCAAAATAAATTCATTTAGTCTTAATCCAACTGTCTGTCTTTCAAAATTGGCAATTACAAAAGAAATATAGGCGATAACGATAACGACTATTCAATCACAGGCACAATGCTTCCTAGAGGTGCACTACATCAGCAGGGCTTTTACTCTCCAAAGCCCTAAATCTCTCTGCTAGAGTGAGATTTAAAGAGAGATAGAATGGGATAGAGTTCTCTGAGGTGAAGAGATCCTTTTGATGCATGTTAGTAGTTTGTTAAATGTCCAATGGGTGAGACCAATACTGCGGATTAGAGTAATGGAGTAGGATTAGAGTAATGGAAACAGAATAGCAGTGCAATGCAGGTGGATATATATGTATAAAAATATAATGACTTCAGAGCTTCAATGGACCTTGTTATAGATTCCGCATGTCTCTGGAATGTACTGGAGGGTTGAAACACCAGTCTTATACAGGAATGGTGTTCCATCCCTCCAGTACATTCCAGAGACTTGCGGAATCTATAACAAGGTCCACTGAAGCTCTGACGTCCATATTTTATATGTATATATTATATTATATATATATACACACATACACACACACACACACACACACACACACACACACACACACGAGAGTTAGATCAGCAGTGAGCAAAGGGAAAAACAGATGGAACACATTAGTTCATTTGAAGAGGAGCCAGTATGTTCATGTCGTTGGTGAGGTTATATTTCCCCCCACAGGCAGAAAGTGGAATTACATTAAAATTATGACAAATCAAAAAGTGCATTGAGTCAGATGATGTTATCCTGGATGTGATGATGTTATCCACTTCCTGTAGTGGCAACTAATTAATTCACAATTCATTTAAATATAACATTCTCTCTCTATCTATCGATATATAAATAAAACCTCGAGCCTTGAGGTGGATGGGCTAAAACAGCAAAAGACCACATGGGGTTACACTCCTGTCAGCCAAGAACAGGAATCTGAAGCCATCATGATCACAGCCTCATTGAAACTGGACAGTTGAATTAGAAATGAAAAGAAAATCACCTGGACTTTTTCCAGTCTTCAAGTGTCTGGTTTTGGTGAATATCTGTGTCCATATGTGAGAGAGAGAGAGAGCGCCCTATAAATCTTCCCTGAACTAACCTCTGTGCACCCAAATACACTTTACTTCTTCAGCTCCTACTCCTCCTCTATTGACTGCTCAAGTCATTCTCTGCTATCTATTTACTGTGTGTCAAGATATTTGTGGATTATATGCAATGTTTGATTTTTGCTGATGCCTCTAGCTGTGCTTGAGATATTGTGCTGTCTGAAATGAAATGGCCTGTCTACCCTGAACTCCAATCGAACTGCTCTGGGAAAAGTTGGATTGAAAGGTTCAAGAGAGGGAGGCATTCAATCAGCTCCACAAAGCTCTGTCAAGTCTGGCAAGATTCACTGCAGTGAAGCAGTGGAGGGAAAAAACAGTTTGTGAACAAAGTGTTTGCAGCAGTTATAGGTCCTTAAGACCTGTCACCGCTGACTTTCTTTTCTCTGCTCTCTCAAATATTAAAAAACAACAACAAATTTCTGAGAATGTGTAGTGTTCCCTTTCAAAAGGAACTCCATGTTGCGTTTAGCATAACACTATGGGAGTGCCCTCGTGCACGACCAGCTGCTTACTTGCCACGTCACCTGATCATGGCAGGCCTATAAATAGGCATGATTTTACACAAGCTTCAGATGCCAGTCACATGCAAGGGCGCTCTCACAGTGTTATGCTAAACGCAACGTCTTGTTCCCTTCTCAGGGAACAGGGTTACATACATTACCCAGACGTTTCTTGCGCTACTAAACAAAGAAGGCTTATGACACATTCCACTCATCAATAAACCTCCTTAGAAAATCCACCTTAAAAGGTTTTGAAGACAAAAAGAAAAATTTTAATTATAGCCATGTTTCATTTTCCAGGCTCATCTTCATAACCAGTGATTAATACATTTCACTAAATGTTCAGCATGTATGATACACAGGTAGACATACAGAGCCTTTTGGACTATGGGAAGTCCAAGTGAGAGTCTCTCTCTCTCTTTAGTTTTCTGGTGGAAGCCACAAATGTTTAATAAGAAAAGAAAAGAAAAGGAAAGTAAAGAAAGAAAGAGCAGAGGAAATGAAAATCTCCACATAAACCCTTCAGTCTGTACGTCAGACACAAGACCCTGGTTCTGAACTCAGTCCGTCAAACAGGTTGTCCAAAAGTAGAATCTTCTACCGAGATCTGCTTCGTTTAAATCTGTTTGGGAAAACTAACAACCAACAAATCCATCGTTCTTCAAAATCAAAATGCAGCATTTACTGAAAGCAGCTGCAATGAACTTCCATTTGAACCAATCCACTTACAGGCATAATTCTGGAAAGTGGGAGGAAACCAAAGAAACAAACACAAGCAAAGAACGTGCAAACCTCCACACAGACAGTGTGGCGCTCAGGCTCAAACTGGGGACCCTGGAGCTGTGAGGTGGCACCGCTACATGTGCTGCACACTTAACACATTTATGACCATTTCAATTAAAATTAACATTACAACAATAACAACAAGCAGCAACACTGTGTGAATAATATATTTATATGTATTAGTTTGTACCACTTTCAAACTGCTAGAATGACAGCTAAACATATTAGTCTTAAATCCTTAAAGACAAGTCTGTGATTGCTTTCTAATTAAGTTAGTTTTATACACACACACACACACACACACACACACACACAATGAATATAGATCATATGAGTAACTGATGTTCTAATGTCAACATGGACCATTCACCAGAATTTCTGCCAATTTTATGTAAATATGGTAGAACTAATTATGAGTAAAGCTTGCAACAATCATAAGCCTGATGTCACGTCTCTCTGATTAAGTGTTCACAGTGGCCCATTCATCTCTGAGCAACAGAAAACCTAACCTTTTGAGTGTAGTGTCTTGTGATACTTCTATAATGTAGAGTTGAACAATCCCAGTTCTGCTTGGGCCATTACGTATAGTTCTGCTTGAGTGGTATAGCAGTCTTTTTTAAAAAGATTTTAAGCAGAAGAATGTCAATCAATTGTACTTATTAGGATATCAGGCCATGTTTGGATGTGTTTGTTTAATCACATTTTATTGCCTACTAGCTGCTATGGTGAGAAATGGCTTTAACCATTCAGAGGCATGCATTTTCCTGTTTCTTTTTTTGAATTAAATGTATTTTGATTTATTACTGGCATGTTATTTTAAAGGGGTCATGACATGAAAAAAAAAATTCCTTGAACTTTTGACAAAATAAGAGGTCATTGTACCATTAAAATGTCCTTGCAAGTTTCATAGCTTAATTCGCCCTCCACAGTACAAAAAGAGTATTTATTTAAACACGCTCCAAAAATGGCTCATTTGGATGTTACACAGGCAAATACATTAGCATATGTCTGCCCCTACAGCAAGGCATTGGCACCTACTTTTACATCATTGCACCATCGGCTCAGTCGCTGAAAAGAGTTCCACCCATGCTATGGCAGGGGGTGTTGATAAATCATTTATTGGCAAAGAGGTTAGCCAATCATAGCAGTTGGTAGCTACAGTGACGTCTTAAAGATAAAGATAAAGGACATAAAAACCAATCATTTCAGTCAAAGGTTCAGAGACAGGGTGGAAAAAGGTCATACATCACAAAAGTTTTTGTGCAAAAATTTTACTAATATTATAATTATACCTCAGGGAAGATAATAATAATAATAATAATAATAATAATAATAATAATAATAATAATAATAAAACACATGTCGTCATGACCCCTTTACAACAGTTCCACAAAAATACTTAAAGGTATTTTATGGTACTGTTATTAATATACACTTATCATATAACTGTACAGATCACAAATTATTTTTTTAGTTTATTTCATCATCAACCCATGAAATTAAACTCCTGGCTACACCACTGCTATCAGAGTAAAATATTCTTCTTGGCAAAGAAGAATGTTCTTATTTTACAATTTAGGATATAAAGTTAGATGGACGCAAAAACTGATTTCAGCTCAAAGTCTTGAATCTTTAACAGTCTGATACAGAAACTGCAGAGTATATAAGCAGAAATAAGACTGTACAAGCTTAGTGTATATCCTTAAGTATATCTAATGGAAAGGTGAGATATTTTAGATGAAATTGTAAGACTCCAAATTATGGCCTGAAGTACTGAGAAGTCAGTGTGGTGTTGAACCAGGCATGACTAAATCACCGGGTAAACAAGCCTGTATATTTTAACTAGTCAAAACCAAAATGTATGAGAGACACTACCGGTCAAAAGACTACCGGTAAAAATTCCAAAATAATTTAATATTTTAGCATCTTCAAAGTAGACCCCCTTTTTGCCTAGAATTTTCAGAAATGTATTCTTGGCATTTTCTCGACCGATTTCTTGAGGAATTCCCCTGAGATGCTTTTTAAACAGTATTAAAGGAGTTCACACCTACTGTACGCTGGACACTTATTGGCTGCTTTTCGGAATTTTTCACTCCGAGTCATCCGTTTAAAAAAAAAACACTTACTTGTAAATAAAATGCAAGTTTTCTAATGAAAGAAATAAATATGTTGGCACAATCATATTTTTGTCTACAACCCTGATTTCAAACATTTAATCATACACCTTCAGATCAAAAGCTTTTTAAGATCATGAGAAACTTTTTCAGTTTTTCAGCTTTTGACCGGCAGTGTATGATTTGCATACAACTGAAAGACTCTCAAAAGCAGCAATGTAATGATTCATATAGATACAGTGTAGTCTTGCTAAACACACATGCAGCAGCTGAACTGACATAAAGTGATGACATGAAGCTCTATGCTGCTAATGAGCACATCTGTCTTTTTTTTTTAATAACATTATAACACCTGCCTGGAATATAGTACAGTAAGCCATTTACAACCAAACAAGCTAAGGCTTTCTAAACAGAACATAACAGCCTGTTTTGTTAGATGCTACACCTGGTGTTTACCCAACGTGTTGCAACTTGCTACGTTCGGCTCAAGACAGACTTAACGACAGACTTTGCTTTCTCAAAACATCCTCCAAGCCATGGCCAGAATGAACGCTGTCTCTGGAGGGAAAAACCGAAGCATTTAAAACAGCATGGAGAAGAAAGGCTCGTTTCACACACTTCTGACTGAAGCAATTTCTTTACAGCATGTCCACTAGGGGACACTGCTCTCCTTGGTTCTTGTGCTTTTTCCATCCTTCATCAGTTGAGTCCAGCTGGCCTCTTGGCAGAACTTGAGGAAGGAGATGAAATTCTCTGGGCCTCTCTGAAAACTAGATCCACTCAAGAGTTAACTGAGGCCTGCTGGATCACTTCTTTTATGACCTAAAAAAACTGCGTTTCAATGAGCATGTAAATATTTAATGATGACACTACACAGGGGCATGTAACTCAGCTCTCTATTAACTAAAAAACAAGCCAAAAAACAACAAAAAACATTTCAACTCGGTGTAGTAACACCACATAGAACACTGCAATACTTATGCAAACTACATACATATATATACTAAGCATTGCAAAGGCAGGAATGGACTGTATCATAAAAAGTCCAGGGAGTCAAATGACAATGAGCTTAGGTTTATGCACTGCGCAGTCACAGATTATATGGTTCACCGCTGACAAACCATGAACAAATAATGCTTAGCTTTCAACCCACTAACCTAAATGTGGCCAATGAGTTCACTGTTTAAATGTAATAGAAGGGCAGAAAAAGGTGGCTTTAGGGGAGGACAGACATAGGAAAAGAAGGGACTAAAGCACTAAAGGTTAAAAAAAAAAAATTCACTTGCGTCTACTAAACAGAACGGAAACACTTGGACAGCATATGAGCAGCAATCCAAATGGAATCTGTGTGTGTACTTTCATGAGCCTGTTGCTCAATGCCCGGCCACCCAGTTTACATAAACACACTGCCCTTCCAGCAGTACAACAACCACTCGGCTTTGTCTTGAGCTCATGTTTATACATTATGTGGCCTCCATTTTAAACACACCTACCTTCTCTCTAGACTGATTGACCATTTCATCAGGTAAACCTACTATATAGATGCACGTTATACTGAATGTAGTCCTTCTGTTGCTATTTACAGTTCGTCTTACCTTTACCCAATCCATCATTAGAAAGGGAGCACTGCTGACCTGATGTTTGGACGGTGGACCTCAGCACAGCAGTGACACGGACATGATACTTGCTTAATTGTGTGTTTTTGGGGGGGAGGCAGGGTGCGAATGGGGGTGGTTCGCTGACATTATGACACCTGAATGTCAGTTCTGGGCTGAGAAACAGTTGAATAACCAAAAACAGTGGTGCTGTTGTCAGAAACTTACACTGGTGATGAGGCTATAATACAATTAACGTGTTGAAACACTTTCAGAGTTTGGGGTGTAAAAATACACAAATGCCATGATCGATCGATTGATCTACACACAGTGTATACACACACACACACACACACACACACACACACACACACACACACACACACTCCAGGATTTTGTGATTTTGCCATTGTAGAAATGAATACAAAATCAAGCAAACTCCACAATATTCACAAGAGCGTGCAATTTTTCAAAATTCCCACAGGTTTTCCGCAGATTTGGGCCAAGACGTTTCCTTAGATGTTTCCCTTAGAAACTGCCTGAAGCTTCTGTCTGAAAAGGGTGCCAGTGAACTTTTTATCCTGTAAATAAATTTAATTGTGCCTACTTGTCCACTAGGCAACTACGAATAAAAACTGGGATAGCAGTTTGTCCGTGGTGCTTCTGTATCTCATACACTCATGCCATTAACACACAAACACTGTCATGTTAGTGTCACTGCTGTGCTGAAAATGATGTTCCGAATCACATCTGATTAGTGGTGGTCTTATTGTGGTTAGGAACAGAGTAGACCAGGGCATATAGCACTTAAATTGTAGGTGTACCTGGAGATAAGTGACCACTGAGTGTGTTTGTGCGCCTGAAGATTGTCCAGGCCTTCGCTAGATGTTGTTGAGGTTTCTTAATGTTTGTCGCAGCAGTGCTGGTACATTGGTGTGTGCGTGTGGTGCATGTGGCTGTGCCCATGCTGGGATTTGCTCGTGGCTGCAGCAGACAGAGCCTGGAGACCCAAAGTAAACAAGCATCTTATCCACTTGCACAACGGGGCCTTCTGCCACAGATGACAGCCTACAAGAACACTTCCACCCCTAAAGCTCTGTGTGCATGTTTGTGTGAACGTGTGTGCATGTTTGCAATGGAGGTCTCTTGATTTGGCTTTTCCAAATTCATCCTTTATGACCGTGCATTCCAAACCACAAGTTCAGGCAAAAATTGTCCTCAGATACTACACGTTGGGATTAAGCCCGGCTAAATGATGCCGGCATACGATAGAGCAACGTTTGCTAATGTACTGCTGTTTCCTTTAATAACACCAAAGCTTTAAATTCTGATACTTCCTAAGTAACATCATGCTCCTTCTAGACAGTTTAATGTGCTCTGAAATCAGTATACAGCTTACAGCGCATGGAAATAAAAAATCCAGTATCTCAAAATATTAGAATAAAGAATTTATAATACAGAAATGTCGATCTTCTGAAAAGTATTTTAATCTATGCATTCAGTACTTGGTCAGGGCTCCTTCTGCATGAATTACTGCATCAATGTGGCGAGGCATTGAGGCAAACAGCCTGTGGCAATGCTGAGGCGTTCTGGAAGCCCAGGTTGCTTTGATAGCGGCCTTCAGCTCGTCTGTATTGTTGGTCTGGTGCCTCTCGTAGATTCTCTATGAGGTTCAGGTCAGGCGAGTCAGCTGGACAATCAAGCACAGTAATACCATGGTCAGCAAACCAGTTACTAGTAGTTTTGGCACTGTGGGCAGGTGCCGAGTCCTGCTGGAAAAGGAAATCAGCATCTCCATAAAGCTTGTCAGCAGATAGAAGCATGAAGTTCTCTAAAATCTCCTGGTAGATGCTGCATTGATTCTGGACTTGAGAAAACACAGTGGACCAACACCAGCAGATGACATGGCACCCCAAATCATCATTGACTGGAAACTTCACACTGGACTTCAAGCAACTTGGATTCTGTTCCTCTCCACTCTTCCTCCAGACTCTGGGACCTTGATGTCCAAATGAAATGCAAAATTTACTTTCATCTTACCATGATTGTGGTTGTATGTACTGAACCAGACAGTGCTTAAAGGCTCAGGACAGCTTTGCAGGTGTTTTGAGGTAATTAGCTGATTAAAGCTCT